>NC_041053.1:40479485-40644485 GCF_900634775.1 Gouania willdenowi | reverse complement strand
CACACACACACACACACACACACACACACACACACACACACACACACACACACACACACACACACACACACACACATTGTTCAGCCTGGTACAACAGTTAACAGCAGCACAAACACATCTCTGTTCTCAGCAGCTACATCACACCATAACACTGCTGTCCTCACAACCACCACAACCCGGACTAACAGAAGAGAACGCATACAACAACTTTTTAGAACCAGGACCAGCAGAACCATTAGAGCCAGGACCAGTACCAGCAGAGGGTCATGGAGCGCCAGCGTCTGTCCTCAGGCTCCCAGCATCACAGTCTGCTCTGGCCTAAGGTAACCAGTAACCAGCTCTGAGGGACCAGCTGGTCCAGAACAGCTGTTCTACCAGACTAACCCACTACCCTCTCAACCCCAAAGGAGAAGATGAGTTTTATTTATTTCTAACTGACACAACAACCAACCAATTAGCAGAGGTGAAAGTTACTGATTATATGTACGCACGTTACTGTAACTGAGGTGCTTTTATGGATACTTGTACTTTTTTGAGTATATTTTTAAATCAGTAGTTTTACTTGTACTTAAGTACATTTTAAAAGAAGTATAGCAATTTGTTGCATTTATACTTCCAACCGTTACTGAGTAAATTATTATTTTTTGTTTGAAAATGATCAACGAACATTGTGACAATAAAAAAAATATAATGACCAGACAACAATCAAATGAATCACATCATAGCAGACCAATCAGATTAAATGTAATGTACGGCACCAAAACAGCATTAAATAGAGGTTATTTTCTCAGTTTTAGAGTTTGTAAAGTTAGCTATACTTAGAGGCTGAGATTTTTTAATTCATTTTTTATTTAATTGGTGTCATTTTTTAAAAAAAATAATTATAATAATTATTTTATACCTTTTTTTGGAAAAAAAATTAAGTTCCAATTGTGCAAGATTTGGTCTCTTCCTTTTTAAGTTTATACATGAGATGTTTACTGTATACAAGGCAACCGTACTAAGATTTATTACCAAAAATAAACGTTGGGGGTGAAAGTAATGAGTAACTTTTACTTTGAGTACTATTTAATTAACGTGCAGCTGTTTCACTGACAGATGAAAAATCTTTCAGGTCTTTCTCTGACAGTCTGTGCAGCGTCCGCTTCATATTTTTTCCAAACATGTCGTGTATCTTTCCCAGTGAGGGAGAAGGAAACTTATAGATGAATCTTTGTGTTCCACATATTACAGACAGTAAATGTTCTTCTTCCGCTGAGATTGAAGGAACTCCATAGAGAGACCAGTACACATGTTTGGTTAGCTTAGCACGTAGCCACCAATCATACTCAACTCAACTCAACTTTATTTATACTGTATAGTGCAAATTACAACAAAGTCATCTCAGAGCGGTTGAAAAAATTTTAAGTCCAAAGTAAAAAAGAAAGTAAGAAAGAGCCCAACAAGCATTTAGTGACAGTGGGAAGAAAAAACTTTTTATAGATAGAAATATCGAGCGGGACCAGGTTCAGAGGTGGGCAGCCATCTGCTTCGACTGGGCGGAGTTAGTGAATAGAAGGGCAAACAGAACAGGACAGAAGGATAGACCATCAGTGTCTCAGACTAGTTGAGCCGCGAACCATGGATCAGGAACCGCCAGCTCCGACATCAAGACACTTAAAAAGAAAAGAGAGCGGAGGCTGAGGAGAAGGCACAGACTGCAGGAAAAAACAAGATACACTCGTTCCTAGTGGTTAGGCTAATATTAATATTAAACGTTGTGCGCTACCATTACAGACAATGTTTTGTCTTGTAATGGGCGCACATAGTCACCAATTCTACTTGTTCAGTTAGCTTAGCACGTAGCCACCAATCCTATATGTTTGGTTAGCTAAGCACGTAGCGACCAATCCTACCTGTTTGGTTAGCTAAGCACGTAGCCACCAATCCTACATGTTTGGTTGGCTTAGCACGTAGCCACCAATCCTACCTGTTTGGTTAGCTAAGCACGTAGCGACCAATCCTAAATGTTTGGTTTGCTAAGCATGTAGCCACCAATCCTACCTGTTTGGTTAGCTTAGCACGTAGCCACCAATCCTACATGTTTGGTTAATTTAGCACGTAGCCACCAATCGAAAATGTCTGGTTATCTTAACACGTAGCCACCAATCCTACATGTTTGGTTAGCTAAGCACGTAGCCACCAATCCTACCTGTTTGGTTAGCCAAGCACGTAGCCACCAATCCTACCTGTTTGGTTAGCTAAGCACATAGCCACCAATCCTACCTGTTTGGTTAGCTAAGCACGTAGCCACCAATCCTACATGTTTGGTTAGTTTAGCACGTAGCCACGTAGCCACCAATCCTACCTGTTTGGTTAGCTAAGCACGTAACGACCAATCCTACATGTTTGGTTAGCTTAGCACGTAGCCACCAATCCTACCTGTTTGGTTAGCTAAGCACGTAACGACCAATCCTACATGTTTGGTTAGCTTAGCACGTAGCCACCAATCCTACCTGTTTGGTTAGCTAAGCACGTAGCGACCAATCCTACATGTTTGGTTTGCTAAGCACGTAGCCACCAATCCTACCTGTTTGGTTAGCTTAGCACGTAGCCACCAATGTTTGGGTTATCTTAGTTAAAGGGGCGAGGGTACAGTATCAGCTCCACTTATTGGTTGAAACTCTTATTGTCAAAGAAAACAATTTCAACTGGACAAAAACATAGTAGAATAGGACAAAATCAGAATCAGAAGTACCTTATTTATCACAGGGGGAAATTACTTGAGTTACAAGCCGCTCAAGAAATATTACAAATAAAAAGAACAAACACTAAACAAAAAAAGAAAGAGAAAGAAAAACATACATAAATAAGTAAAAGACTGGTAATCAAATAAGAACTAAATACAAGTGCATGAACACAGATGTCTTTTAGTGCTTAATGATAATCATATGGTCTGTCACTTCAGATTTACAAAGTGAGTTCAGGTTGTTATTTAAATGTTATATTCAGATCAGTGTGTGTGTGTGTGTGTGTGTGTGTGTGTGTGTGCAGAACAGTAAACAGTAACTGTGTGTTCATGAAGTGACACAAAGGATTTTTTCTTCTTCATTTGCTGCTTTGAGTGTCTGTATGTCTGTGTAGGTCAAAGGTCAAAAGGAACTCTACACAAGTGTGTGTCTCACCTTATGATTGATACAATGTGCTGATGGACATGGAGTAACACAGACATACACTTTCTCTATATCTCAAATATTTGTGTTGTTTCTGTGCAACTATAAATAGTTTTGGGTTCTTTTATGTCACTTTTTGTGTAAAAGTTTGGAAACAGCGCCACTCGGGGTTGACCTCCACTCAGCGGCCACAGTCGGTACTGCAAGCAGCTGCTCCTTTTTAAATCCCACACAAGAATGGCGCTTTCCCGACAGGCTTCGTGTGTCTCCGTTGGTTTTCGTGTTTTTCCGTTTGTCTTCGTGATATTCCGTTTGTTTTCGTGTCTCTCCGTTAGACTTCGTGTGACTCCGTCAGTATTCGTGTCTCTCCGTCAGACTTCGTGTGACTCCGTCAGTCTCCGGGCACGTCCATCTGCTCTGCAATGGGATGCTGCGGGAGCACGGAGGTAAGCTCAGCTTGGTTCGGTCCGGTTCGGTTCGGTTTCATTAGTCATTTTGGTGGCTCTAAACGGGTATGGGTTCATATTGTTTCTGTGAAAAGGGAAAGCGGTCCGAGCCGGGATTAGAGCCAGCAGCTCCCTAAGCCAATTAGCTTCTCCTAGCAGGTGACCGGCCCGGGCTGTACCGGGGCTGACAGGCCCGGACATCGGCACCGGGAGTCGGTTCCGTCCGTACAGGCCCCGATGCTGCTCTGACGTGCGTGTGCGTGTGTTACAGAGGACAAAGAGAGAGTGGAGACCGCTGGAGGACCGGAGCTGCACCGACCTGCCCTGGTTCCTGCTCTTCACCATCTTCTGCATCGGCATGGTAACGTCCTCACACAGTGAGAAATACAGACATAGAGACATACACACCTACAGACACATAGACATATGGACATACACATCTACAGACACAGACATACACACCTACAGACACATAGACATACACACCTACAGACACATAGACATATGGACATACACATCTACAGACACAGACATACACACCTACAGACACATAGACATACACACCTACAGACACACAGACATACACACCTACAGACACACAGACATACACACCTACAGACACATAGACATACACACCTACAGACACAGACATATGGACATACACATCTACAGACACAGACATACACACCTCCAGACACACACACCTACAGACACATAGACATACACACCTACAGACACATAGACATACACACCCACAGACACATAGACATACACACCTACAGACACATAGACATACACACCTACAGACACATAGACATACACACCTACAGACACACAGACATACACACCTACAGACACATAGAAATACACACCTACAGACATACACACCTACAGACACACAGACATACACACCTACAGACACATAGACATACACACCTACAGACATACACACCTACAGACACACAGACATACACACCTACAGACACATAGACATACACACCTACAGACACATAGACATACACACATATAACCTTGGTGTCGGGTTGCCTGAAATGTACAGTAAATGGTAAAGAATGGATTAAAACTATTTATTTTTTACTATTTTTTATTATTATTATTATTATTATTATTATTATTATTATTATTATTATTAATAATAATAATAATGATAATAATAACAAGCACTTTTTTCGAGGAGACTTAAAGCATATTACAGAAATCATTATTCATTCACACCAGTCACTCACTTCATTCATCTTGGTGGTGGTAAGCTACAATGTAGCCACAGCTGCCCTGGGACACACTGACAGAGGCGTGGCTACCATTTTGCGCCTACGAAAACCTACCACCATTCATGCAAGGCTATATAGGTAAGGTGCCTTGCCCAAGGACACAACAACAATGGCTTGGATAGAGCAGGATTCGAACCCCTAACCCTTCGGTTATTGGACAGTCCACTCTACCACTGATCCACGTTTTCAAATACACATCACACACAGTCTGACGTCTCAATGAGTATGTATACTATAAGGGGACATTTTTGAAGTATGCACGGTAGGTACACTAGTCATACTCGTCCGTCCCATGATGCGGCTTCATGCTAAAAATCAAACATCCCCTTTTCAAAATAAAAGCACCTCTTCTTGTCTTCCACTAGTTTATTAACTCTTTTGTAAATGAGCACATGTTGATATTCTACTTGGTCACTTTCTCACTTCAAATGTTGTCAGAACTTTCAAAGTAAAGGTGGAGAATCAACAGAGATATTTAGCCTCAGTGTGAACAAGGTTCTTAACGCTGGAGGTTCCAGATGCATCTTGGGAAACTTGGAGGTATACTTCAGTGGGAACACTCACCATCCTAATCATACTTATAGTACATGGCAGACAGTATACACTCATTTATTTTTTTGTGTATAATATGTTAGTGGGACATTTACAACACAGCCAGTATATTTGATTTTTTGTGGACTCACCATGTGGGACAGGTCAGAGGTCAAAGGTTAGAGATGATGACAGCTCAGCACACACTTTAACATGGCAGTGGACACAACATTTATACAGTTATTATCAATAAGACTATAGTCATTAATATGATATTAATATCCTCTCACCTCCAGGGCAGCATCTGTGGCTTCACCGTAGTCACCGGCGGCGCCGCCCGCCTCGTGTTCGGATACGACAGCTATGGAAACACGTGTGGACGACGCAACGAGCAGCTGCCTGGGGTACGGCTGAGTGGCCTGGACCACACGGACCGAAGGTAAGGTCACATGACCACCATTTAACCTGCACCACAGCATGGACACCAGGGATCAGGGTGGTAGTGATGATGATGATGATGTTCCTCTCAGGTTCGTCTTCTTCTTGGACCCCTGTAACGTGGACCTGGTCCAGAGGAAGATCCGCTCTGTGTCTTTGTGTGTGTCGTTGTGTCCTTCAGAGCAGATGAAGACCTTTGAGGACCTGAGGAGCTTCGCCATGGTCAACGGTCAGAGAGCACCCAACAGTTCATTACTCAGGTTGAGTCAGCACTTTAGATCAATGCTGACTCGGCTGTTTTCTCCTCCTACAGTTTGATTAACTTCTAACTCACAAGTGTCAAACTCAAGGCCCCTAGGCCAAATCCGGCCCTTTAGAGCAGTGTTTCTCAAATGAGGGTATGTGTACCCCTAGGGGTACACGATGGTACTACAGGGGGTACTAGAGAGAGAGAGTCTTAGTCCCACCCCAGGCATGAGATGAGCAGAAATGATTAAAACTATATAAATACATCTTTTCAGGAGCCACGAAATCAGTGTTTTTCAACCCTGGGGTTGGTACCCCATGTGGGGTCGTCTGGAGTTTCTGAAAAATTAAAGTAAATAAAATCTTAACTGTATTTCCATACTTTCATTTTGTGAATAAAATAAAATAATACTTATATATATATATCTGAGCTCAAACATGATCAAAAACTAATTGTTGAAAAAAATGTCTTTGGGATTATCAGAAATTCTTTTTTTCAAAATGGGGTCACGAATCAAAAGAAGTTGTGAAGCACTGCACTAAATACGGTTTCATTCCACTTATCTACAAAATGAGATTCTTTACGTCCACGTCCCCCCTTCGGACAAGAGGGGGACGTGGATTCAGAAACAAGAGAAATGGGGTACTTGAGCCAAAAAAGTTTGAGAACCACTGCTTTAGAGCATTAAATTCAGCCCACAGGAGAAAGTAAAAATGACAGTGAGAACATGAATTTTTGTGTAAATTAACAAATAATTCAGTTATAGATATCTCAAATTAACCAATTTAATAAAACACCACCATATTATTAGAGGCTTGCATTTTTCCTTTGTTTATATCACATGAATAGTCATTTTTTATTTCAAATTGTGGAAAGAACTCTCAATTTTGCCACAAATCTTGCAATTTTTCACAAAGAATTCCACAAATGTACTCGAAAGTAACCAAAAAATTGGTAACAAAATCAAGATTTTTTGAAGTGAATTAAACTGATATTGAAAACTAGAGCACAATCATGTTAAAATTGTTCTTTTTTTTCTCCACTTAAAAGCTGTGGCCCACTTGAGATCAAACTGGTCCGTATTTGGCCCCTGAACTAAAATGAGTTTGACACTCCTAGTTTAACTAATCATGATTAATTAAACCTACTGAAGATTATTGAGCCACTCCCAAGCCTGAATAATACATTCAACACTCACTGTGTGTGTGTGTGTGTGTGTGTGTGTGTGTGTGTGTGTGTGTGTGTGTGTGTGTGTGTGTGTGTGTGTGTGTGTGTGTGTGTCCGTGTGTGTGTCCGTCAGGCTCTGAGTTGTGTTCCTACGAGTTAGCCGGTCATAAATATCCGGTTCTTCCTGAGAGGTTTGACAAATGTCCCAAACTGCCCGTCCCACCCAGGTACGTCTGTAGTTTGTCAGTTGTGTGTGAGCAATGTGTCAGTTGTTCTTAGGTGTGTGTGTGTGTCCAGTAAGCCCGTCCCACTCTTTAACCGATGCACTCCTGTGGACTTGTCGTGTTACGCGCGCTTCGCTGAAGCCGTGGTGACGTTTGTCGGGGACAGCAGCGTCCTCCACCGACTCATCGCTGGTGTGGCGTCCAGTAAGGAGGTCATCATCGGACTGTGTGTCCTTGCTCTGGGTGAGGCATTGTCTGTCCGTCCGTCCTCACTCAGCACTGACACACAGACCGTGTCTCACACTCGGTCTGTCCTTTCTTCCAGTTCTGTCCATGCTGCTTATGGTCATCATCAGGTACATCTCAGCCGTCCTGGTCTGGATCCTCACCGTGGCCGTGGTCCTGGGCTCACTGGGTCAGTCCGTCTGTCTGTCCCCCTCACGTGTCTGTCCTTCATCCGTCTCACTCGACTGTCCTGTTTCCTAGCGGGGACCAGCGTCCTCTGGTGGCTTTACATCGACCACCGTCTCTACGGCAACGAGACGACCACTGCCGTCCCAAAGCCAAAGAGCCAATCACAGTTCAGCAAAGACCGAGGACAGACGCTGCTGGTTTATGCAGGCGCCGCCACGGCTTTTACCGTACGTACAGTAGACCTGTGTGTGTCTTTGTTACTCTCTTTGTGTCACCTTGTGTGTTACTCTCTGTGTTACTCTCTTTGTGTTACTCACGTTGTGTGTGTGCAGGCCGTGCTGCTGCTCCTCATGCTCTCCATGAGGAGGCGCGTGGCCCTCACCGTGGCCCTGTTCCATGTAGCAGCTAAAGTGTTCCTCAGCCTTCCTCTGCTCAGCCTGCAGCCATTCATCACCTTCACACTCCTTACAGTCTTCTGGACCTACTGGGTCCTGGTCCTGCTCTTTCTGGGGACCACAGGTCAGGAACACACACACACCTCTTTGTGTCCGTAGCGTGTATCTTTACTGATGTCAGCTGGTTCCTGGTTCCTGTGGCTCTGCAGGGAACCCGGTGCAGAACGAGGAAACGGGGGTGACTGAGTTCCGGCTGACGGGTCCCCTTCAGTACCTCACCTGGTACCACGCCGTTGGTCTGGTGTGGATCAGCGAGTTCATCCTGGCCTGTCAGCAGATGACGGTAGCTGGAGCCGTGGTCACGTACTATTTCACCAGGTGAGATCATCATAAACCAGTATAACCACCATTAGAGACCAGTATAACAGCCACCAGAGTCCATTAGGGACCAGTATAACCATCAGAGACCAGTTTAACCATCAGAGACTAGTATAACCACAGCTGTATTCCAGGGATAAGAACCGGCTCCCAGTGACCCCCATCCTGTCGTCGGTGCTGAGGCTGCTCCGGTACCATCTTGGTTCTGTGGCTAAAGGTTCCTTCATCATCACTTTGGTTAAAGTTCCTCGTCTGCTGCTGATCTACGTCCACAAGCAGCTCAAAGGAAAGGTAGGAACCCCACGGCTGTCCCCACACAGACTGACAGACAGGACAGACTTATAGATAGTGTGTGTGTGTGTGTGTGTGTGTGTGTGTGTGTGTGTGTGTGTGTGTGTGTGTGTGTGTGTGGGGCAGGAGAACGTGTGCGCTCGGTGTCTGTTGAAGACGTGTATCTGCTGCCTGTGGTGTGTGGAGAAGTGCCTCAACTACCTGAACCAGGTCAGTTCCTCCGTCCACTTGTCTGTCTGTCCTACGTCCCTCTCACTGGTCTGTCTGTGTCCCAGAACGCGTACGCAGCCACAGCCATAAACAGCACCAGTTTCTGCACGTCTGCGCGTGACGCCTTCGTCCTATTGGTGGAGAACGCTCTGCGAGTCGCCACCATCAACGCTGTGGGAGACTTTGTCCTCTTTCTGGGAAAGGTGAGCAGGTGACCTAGAGATGTCCCCATGTCTACCTCACACTCAAGTTTAGGATGCCTACGTAGCGCTATTTTGTTTATTGTGTTTACACACAAACCCTGAGGATAGACGTCCTTCAATAGTCCCTGATTACTCACCAAGTTCAGCCAGCAGAGCATGAGAGCTCATCTTCTCTGCTTCATTGTCTACTACCAAACCGCAGAGTAGGAACTGATGCCCCTTGCGGTCAACAACTGTCACAACTGTTTTCATCTTCTTTCTGTAAACAAAAGGTTTACATCAACATTTTAAAATGTTCCTTTTTTTTAGGGCAACCAAAAGCAGCACAAGTTGTCCTTTTGACTGAAAAAGCTGCTAAATGATCTAAAAACTGGCTGAATCTTTTACTCCAAAACTGGTTTAAATGATGACATGAAATCAGGAGGTCCACCGTGTCTCCTCAGGTTCTGGTGGTGACGTCTACAGCGTTTGCTGGTGTTCTCCTGCTGAACTCTCAGAGCGACTACGCTGAGTGGCTGCTGCCGCTGGCCATTGTGTGTCTGTTCTCCTTCCTGGTCTCACACTGCTTCCTCTCCATCTTTGAAATCGTGGTGGATGTTCTCTTCCTCTGCTTCGCCATCGACACCAAGTACAATGATGGGACGCCAGGGAAGGAGTTCTTCATGGACAAAGCTCTAATGGTGAGGAGAACATACAGAGGATGAAACTCTTCAGGTTCCTCAGGTTCACGTTTTACAAGTTCATCAGGTTCTACTAGGGCTGGGTGATTTTGCCTAAAAAAAAAAAAAAAATCTGATTTTTTTAAAGAAAAATTCGAGTTTCTATTTGATTATCGATTTTTGTTTTCAATGCACTTAAAAATGACTTCAACAGATATATTGTCAAAAGTGCAACTTTATTTCTGTGATTGTTCTCAAGAGTTCAAAATCATAAATTAGACTCCTGTAATCCACCACAGAGATGCAGTGAATCTCCAGGAGTCCATCTAGGCTCTACATCTTCACTTTCCCTTCACTAGCTTTGCTGTCACATGTTTTTAACTAAACTCATAGATGCAATAAATAAGACTAACTTATCTAAAGTAATGTTCTACTGATATCCTCCTTTCTCTGGTAGATCACAGTTGTTAGTTTTGTTCTTCACTTCCATTTGGACATCTCTGGCTACGGTAACCCACAAGGACGGAACATGAAAAAGCTCGAAAAAACTGTGGTGGGAAAACATAAAAAAATTAATTAAAAAATAAAATTACAAAAACTGAAATTTGCAAGATAAAAATGATTTTTAGCTACAAATTCGATAAAGCGATTTTTTTGCAGAGCCCGAGGTTCTACATGTTCAGGGTCATTCAGGTTCTTCAGGTCCCTCTGTTTCAGGTTCATCAGGTCCTTCAATTTAAAATTCTTCAGGTCCTTCAGGTTCAGGTTCTTTAGGTCCTTCAGTTTCAGGTCCTTCAAGTTCATGTACCTCAGGTCCTTCAGTTTTAGGTCCTTCAGTTTCAGGTTCTTCAAGTTCAGGTACCTCAGGTCCTTCAGTTTTAGGTCCTTCAAGTTCAGCTTCTTACGTCCTTCAGGTTCAGGCTCTTTGGGTCCTTCAAATTCAGGTTCTTCAGGTCTCTCAGTTTCAGGTTCCTCGGGTCCTTCAGGTTCTTCAGGTCCTTCAATTTCAAGTTCTTCGGGTCCTTCAGGTCCTTCAGTTTCAAGTTCTTCATGTCCTTCAGGTCGTTCAAGGTCAGGTTCTTACGTCCTTCAGGTTCTTCAGGTCTTTAAAGTTCAGGTTCTTTAGGTCCTTTGGGTTCCTTAGGTCCTTCAGTTTCAGGTACCTCAGGTCCTTCAGTTTTAGGTCCTTCAAGTTCAGGTTCTTCAGGTCCTTCAAGTTCAGGCTCTTTGGGTCGTTCAGGTTCAGGTTCCTCAGGTCCTTCAGTTTCAGGTTCTTCAGGTGTGGGTTCCTCAGGTGATTCACCATGTGATAAATCCTAAATTGAAGATACTTCCTGTTTACATGTAAACTTTTGTCTTTTTTTTCTTTGCTCCGCCCCCCTGTGTCTTTGGACATGCCCCTTGTCAGGAGTTTGTGCAGAGCAGCAGGCGATTGGAGCGTTCAGAGCGAGGCCGGAGTCGGGTGAAGCAGGAGGGGGCGGAGCTAAAGCCCATGGTGAGTGAGGGCAGCTGCTCATTGGAGGAGGATGGGAGCGGGGCTGAGTGGGAGGAGCTTCAGGAGTTCCAGCTATACCTTCTATTGGTGGGCGTGCTGATGGACTGGGTGCTGACGGAGCACAGCAACTTCCTGCTCTGCTTCAGCCAGGACATGGTCCTCTTCCTGTGCATCTACCTGCCCACCTCCAGCCTCTTCCTATTGGTCAGCCTACTGCAAGCCCCGCCCCCTCCAGCCAATCAGCATCCAAACAAACCGCCGTCGCCGCATGCAGAGAGAAAGATAACATGACTGATTAATGCATGAGTCAGCTTCATCATCATCATCATCATCACCTTCATCTGTCTGACTGAACTGAACTTTTTATACTTTTGTATGAATATTATTTTTTTTACCGTTTTGTGTGTGTGTGTATTGCTGCCTTTTATGCTCACTTCTGTGCCTTACTGAGGTGGGCGGAGCCACGCACAGACTCCTCCCTCTGTGTTCATTGTTTACACTGGCGTCCAGGTTGGTGCTGCTGTCACTATGGAGACGGAAATAAAGACCACTGTCAGGCCTCCAATTGGTGTTTGTCGTCCTACTGCGTGCACACACACACACACGCACACAGACTGGACCTCAAACCTTGATTTTAAAATGCTGTCGATTTAGTTTCCTTCTAGTCCCCAGACTGTGTGGTTATGTGTGTGTGTGCGTGTCTGCACATTCTAAAACACATTCCATCATTCATTCATCGCTAAGTCATTGAAATGTGTGTGTGTGTGTGTGTGTGTCCATGTAAACATCAACTAACTATCAGTGTGTTACTTTACTGTCCTCACAAAGAACGAACCGATCAGGCTCAATGTGAGCTCAGCTCTGAACAGAGACAACAACCTGTGTGTAAACTTTGTGTGTTTGTGTGTAACCTATGTCTGTATGTAACCTGTGTAATGTGTGTTGGTGAGTGTGTTTAACCTGGGTGTGTGTAACCTTTGTGTGTGTAACCCGTGTGTGTGTGTAAGCTGTGTGTAACCCATGTGTATGTGTGTGTATGTAATAAGTGTGTGTATGTAACCTGTGTGTGTGTGTAACCCATGTGTGTGTATGTAACCTGTGTGTGTGTAATCCGTGTGTGTATGTAACCTGTGTGTGTGTGTAACCCATGTGTGTGTATGTAACCTTTGTGTGTAACCCGTGTGTGTATGCAACCTGTGTAATGTAACCTGTGTGTAACCTATGTGTGTGTGTGTAACCCATGTGTGTGTATGTAACCTTTGTGTGTAACCCGTGTGTGTATGCAACCTGTGTAATGTAACCTGTGTGTAACCTATGTGTGTGTATGTAACCCATGTGTGTGTATGCAACCTGTGTAATGTAACCTGTGTGTGTGTGTGTAACCTATGTGTGTATGTAACCTGTGTAATGTGTGCAATGTAACCTGTGTGTGTGTAACCCATGTGTGTGTATGTAACCTGTGTGCGTGTGTGTAACCCATGTGTGTGTATGTAACCTGTGTGTGTGTGTGTGTGTGTGTGTAACTTGTGTTTTTTCCTCTCCAGGCTCCCGGCTCCAGCTCGGCCTGATTCCCGATGGCGGCGCCGACATTCCAGAGGTTTATTTTTGTGTAACATGTTTACGACGTTCCAGGGAATATTTCTGATTTCGTAACGACTGTTGTAACAACGTAACGAGCACTTTAACGTCCGTACGCAGCCGCTGCTTCCTTCTTCAGTGGTGATGTCTTTTTTTGAAATGGAAATGCCGCTCGCTCTCCTCACCTGGACGGCAGGGGGCGGAGCTTCCCGTGGAGTTCAGCAATAAAAACACCTGCGTCGCGTGAGAACAACATGTCTTCCTGCCTCGCTGGAGCAGCAGGATCCGGATGATTGACAGGTCAGCTGTGGGCGGAGCTGCTCACTGATTGGTGGACGTTAAAGCTGTAAAGAGTGTGACGAGTCGTTCTAACGTTATTAACACTAAATATACGAGTAAAGCTCTGTAACCATGAACTACCTGCTGTGAACAGTAGGTGGCGCATGTCGCCCCTCCTCCATCCGACCACGGTTGGATGATAAATCAGCGTGCGGACATGGCGCCGACAGCAGATTGGACTGTCCTGACCCTCCTTTTTCTACCTTTAGCTGTAGGACGAGGTTATTTGGCACCTGGATCACTGGATGAAGCGTCTGCAGTGTAACACTAGTGTGTAGATCGCTCTGCTGTGAGTACTTTGTAACATGAGAAATGTGTGTTTTTATATTTATCATTTCTTAGATTTGTTTTATAAAAAAAAAATCATTAAAAGGAAAAGATGTGAAGACGAGCAGCACGACTTCATCTGTGTTCAAATCACAGACACGTACAGACCAACCCACGACTGACCTCACAACAAAGAACAGACAAAGGAACTTTCAGCTGCAGCAAAACGTTTAAGCTTCAGTTCAAAGTGAAATTAGAAAGAAAAAGAAAAAACAAAGACTTCCATCAACAAACATTAAAAAAAAAAACCTACGAACAAACATACAAACAAAAATTGTAGAAACACACAAAGAAACGTACAAATAAATGTACAGACAAACAAACAAATGTACAGATAGACAAACAAACGCATAAACGTACAAACAAAAAAACTTACAAATGTATAAACAAAGAATCGTATAAACAAACACAAACGTATAATCAAACAAACGTACAAACAAAAAACTTACAGACGTACAAACGTATAAACAAACAAAAAAACTCACAGACATATAAATGTGAAGACAAACAAAAAACTTGCAGACGTACAAACGTGTTCACACATTCACCACATTTCAGTTTGTAGAGAAAAAAGTTGTATTTTTCAGCTTCTCCCGTTTCCTTTTTTTCATGCAGGTCATATAAACACATTGTATATAAAGAAACAGAGGCGTTTATTCACACAAGCTCAGACAATACATCTCACTTCCCAAGTACAAAAGCATTACAAAATAAAAGTCTAAGAAATAGTAACCATGGCAACATACCTGACACAGTGATTATTGTTCTTATTACTGTTCTTACTCTCCATTGGCTAATGCTAGCACAAATAATCCTAAAGACTCGTCGCCATGGTAATGAACTTAGTTCTACAAACATGAAATTACACTAAAGGAGGATATGAAGGGAGCTTTGTGTGACCCTTTGCCATGGTTACTGTTAGCTTGTGTTGGACACACGTTAAACAGTAATGAGGTGATAATCTCCATGAAACAGAGCTAGTTGTGTGTGTGTTACGGGTCGTCGTCGTCCTCACTGGCGGCCGTTGACACGTCTTTGTCTCTGCGTTGGACGCTCTCGGTGCTGAAGGCCTCCTGCTGCTCCTGAAGCTCCAACAGCTCCCTCTGCAGGCGCTCACGGTGCACGGCACGACGGCTACGCAGCAGACGGCCAGGAAACGGGTTCAGCTCCGCGAACGCTATGTTGCTCAACTTCCTGTGGGTCACATGACCACAGGTGAGCACAATGTCAAACTCCGTACTACACACAACAAACTCAATGAGAATATACTGTCTACTACATACTATAAGTATGATTAGGATGATGAGCATTTCCCAAGATGGAACCTACAGCGTTAAAAACCTGAATCACACTGAGGCTAAATATTTCTATTGATTCTCCAACTTTACTTTGAAAGTTCTGAAAACATTTTAAATGAGAAAGTGACCAAGTAGAATATTAATATGTGCTCATTTGATCCATAAAACTCACGTAGACACATTTCATTCCGACATTTCTGAGATTTTCAGAGACCCTTAATTGTGCAACTGACAAAACTTCAGGTTAACTTCAAAATAAGAGCTCTATTTACAAAAGAGTTAAAAAATATATATAATGGAAGACAAAAAGAGATGCTTTTATTTTGAAAAGGGGATGTTTGATTTTTTGCTTGAAGCCAGTCCCAGCACGATTTTACATTCAGCTTGCAATGCATCATGGGACGGTTGAGTATGACTAGTGTGCACACCATGCATACTTAAAAAAATTATGCATATAGTATACATCTGGGTTTTTCTCGCATACTCAATCTTTCCATACTTTCTAATGTGAACGCACTACCATGGGTGGGGCCAAAGGGGTGGCCCAGGGTGGCATGTGCCACCCCTAAAATCTGATTGGCCACCCCAAGTGCCACTTCATCCAGATTCATGCTTATATTTTTTTTGTTGAAACAGTGATAAATCTACAACCTTAACTAATAAACTATTTTTATGCTTTTACAATAAATAGTCATGCATTCATCACTCTAATCCCATGGAGATTTAAAACTTTACACTGTGTAGGAACTTTTGGAGCTGGCATTTGATCCACACGCAGATATGATAAACTATTGTATAGCATTTTTTTTCTTTAGATGTTTAACAAATTTTGTTGCTTAGCATACAAGGGAAATGCCCATGTTGTAAATTATATAATTTAGGGTAAACAGTATTATTAACTGGGATCTTAAGTGGTTGTTTTATTATTTTAAATTAATTGTGCCACCATAAACTTAGTCTGTGCCCTGCAGTACCCCCTAACCAAGATTTCCTAGACCTGCCCCTGCACACTACATACTAATTGTAATGTCAGACTTAGTATCAGTGGTACGTTAGGATGACATTCATACTCACACAGACACACTCACACACCTGCTGTCAGAGATGGTCTTAGTGAAGAATCGCAGATACTGATAAATCTGAACGCTGTCCTGGATCTTTAAAAACTCTTCTTCTTTATATTTAAACAGAGCCAGAGCGTACCTGAAAATCACCTGTAACACACACCACAGCAACACACCCAGTAAAACACAAAGTAACACACACACACACACCTGAACATCACCTGTAACACACACACACTCAGTAACACACACTCAGACCTTGGTCCCCTCGTACAGGAAGGCGTCCCACAGCTGAAGAAGGATTTCCGTGTGAAGACTTTCAACAAAAATCACCAGGAACCAGTTGAAGGAAACCAAGGACACGTCCACAGAGTGGCTCTCAAAGTGGGACCAGAGACGAGGAAGTTTGTCCGCCATCAAGTCCTTCAGCACGCGCTGGTCCGCCTGAAAACACCACGTCAGTATCTATAGACCCTGTCGGTAACTACAGACTGATGTGCACAGACCTGTGAGGCGAGCAGGTTCTTGGTGTAATAATCCTTAGGCATGATGGTCTCCACCATGGCCACCAAACACCAGAACGCCTCCTCTTCACTTTGGAGAACCACCAGAGCCAGAGCAGCCAACCTGTTGAGTCCCTGGCAGTAGCCAATAGTGGGGTTCTGCCATGAGAAGGCCAATAGGATGCGTCGGAGCTGCTGGAGGGCGGGGCTGCAAGGTGAGGAGAAGTGCCGATTGGTTGTCAGGGTGCGATTGAGATCCAGCTCGATTTGTCTGGAGGCAGAATGAGGAGACGCTCGACTCTTGTCGCACAGCTGCAGACAGAACCAGGAGAGGTCAGCTGGTTTCAGTTTAGTGTCCGGGAGCACGCACAAACCCCTACCTGATTGTAGCGCTCAGGGTAGTGTTCTCTAATAGTTTTGGTCCTGGCTTGGACCACACACCTCCACACTCGGGGCCGGTACTCTGGTGGAACGCCTCCCCGCACCAAGAATTTGAGTTCTGGAGACAGACAGAGGTCTTGGTCGGACCGGCCGGCCAGGTACTGAGCCCACCGGCCCAGCAGGGGGCGCTGGGTGGCTTCCTGATGCAGAAGGTGCTGCGAACGGATCTCCAGGGCCTGGATCTTGGCCAAAAGCTTCATGTCCTCCAGGTCGTAGTCAGAGATGACCTTGAAGCCATACTGATCGTACTCCCTGCGCACATAACTCAGTGTAAGGTAGTGTTGTGCTCAAGACCACATGATCCAAGGCCAAGATAAAACCAAGACTAGTGGGAGTCAAGACCAATACTGAGACATAAAAATGGCCATAAAAATTCATTTCAGGTTGGGCAGTTAAAGAACATTTTCTCTCTTTAGTTTTAGTTTCTTTAAAATACATTTGACAGCCAAAAAAAGGCAACGCATGAATCAAAGATATTTATCGTTTTGCCAGGTTCTTCTCCTCATTATCACATTAGTAAAGTTGAAGAATAGCAGAAATCAGTGCTGGTATTGACAAAAAAAATTTGAGTTTGGGCACCAAGATAAGACAAGAGTAAAGATGCTTTCAAGTCAGAGACAAAACCAAGACCTTTAAAATCTGGTCTTGAGACTGGTCTCAAGTACTACAACATTAGTGTGAGGTCAGGGATGGAGTGGGCAAGGCTCAGGTGACCTCACCTGTCTGAGCTCAACTTGGCAGCTCTCCTCAGATCTCCTTTCATGGCGTCCTCGATCATCTCCTGCACGGCTGTACGCTGAGCGCCGTCCAGAGATCTGACCTCCTGTAGCTTTTGTAGGATTCCCAGGTAACGACTCTCCAACTGACAGTTGGTCGCCTCCAGATAGGCACACTGCAGCCAATCAGAGGGCAGAGAAGAGTGATGGAATGGAACCAGCAGCTGATTGGGTTAGTAACACACGAGGACCTACATGTTAGAATCAGCGGCCGTACCTTAATCATCAGGCTCTTCTCCTGCTGGGAGCTGGTCCTCCACAGGTTAGTCAGCTGGTAGATCTCTGAGTTCAGGAACTTGTTCTGGATCTTGTGAGCTTCAATGTCGTCCTACAGAACCAGCAGAGACCAATCAGATGTCCGACTCACAACCAGTCGATGAACCAGTCGGACCATGAGGTACCTTCAGGTTCTCCACTTCCTGCTGCAGCTCTGATGGAGCGACACTTTCTGCTTCTGATCGCTGAGTGTCAGACACAAAGGAGCTCACCTGATCGGTCAGCTTGACGATCACCTGAAGGACACACACATTGCTAAAACCATTAGATGTGCTCTATTAAATATTAGATCACTGAGATCCAAATCTCTACTAGTAAATGACCTTATCTCAGAAAATAACTTTGATTAATTCTGTTTAACTGAAACATGGCTGTATCAAGATGAATATGTTAGTTTAAATGAAGCCACTCCTCCCAGTCATTTAAATACTCATATGCCACGAGACATAGGCCGTGGAGGTGGTGTAGCAGCTATTTATCATTCCTCTCTCCTAATCTATCCTAAACCAAAGGCCAGTTACACTTCCTTTGAAAGCCTGGTTCTAAATTTGTCTCATACCGAATCAAAAACCTGCCAGCCAGTCTTATTTGTGATAATTTACCGTCCTCCAGGCCCTTATTCTGAATTTCTATCAGAATTCTCTGAGTTTATATCAAACTTAGTCCTCAGTTCTGATAAAATACTGATAGTAGGAGATTTTAATATCCATGTGGACAAAGATAGTGATAGGCTGAGCTCAGCCTTTATGTCCCTAATAGACTCAGTTGGCTTTTTTCAAACTATTAATGAAGCTACTCATCGTTTAAATCATACTCTTGATCTTGTTCTAACATATGGCCTTGATATTAATGAACTAAAAGTCTACCCTGAAAATCCTCTGCTATCAGATCACTTTTAATATCTTTTAACATTATCCTAGAGGATCTCGCACTGTGCAATAAAATAGTTACGAGTAGAAATCTGTCCAATAGTGCTGTGGCTAAATTTAAAGAGGCCATTCCTGCTGCCTTAAACTCAGTGCACCATCCAATAAATAACTATGATATTAATTATAACCCCTCTCAACTGGATCTGCTTGTCGATAGCTCTGCTAGTCTACTAAAATCCACCTTGGACTCAATTGCCCCATTGAGGGAAAAAACTATTAAACGTCAGAGGAAAGCTCCGTGGTTTAGCTCTGAAACTCACACACTCAAACAAACAACCCATAAATTAGAGAGAATGTGGCGCTCCAATAAAACAACCATAGTAAATACATGACAGCCTTACAACATAGTCGATCTACATACTATTCCTCACTAATTGAAGAAAATAAAAATAATCCGAGGTACCTTTTCAGCACTGTAGCCAGGCTAACACAAAGTCAGAGCTCTATTGAGCCCATGATTCCTCTAGCCCTCAGCTGTGAGGACTTTATGACATTTTTTAACCATAAAATTCATAAGATTAGAGATAAAATTAGCCACTCCCTGCCTTCACCTGGGCCTGCTGTACCATTAAATGTAAATAGGCCTAACCTAAACTGTTTCACACATATAGGACTTCAGGAACTTAACTCTATTATTTCATCCTCCAAACCATCGACCTGCCTTTCAGATCCGATCCCAACTAAGCTGTTTAAAGAAGTGATTCCCCTGGTCTGCCCATCTTTGTTGGAGACAATAAATATATCCCTATCAATAGGCTACGTGCCACAGTCCTTTAAAGTAGCTGTAATCAAACCCCTTCTCAAAAAACCTACTCTTGATTCCAGCACTTTAGCAAACTACAGGCCTATATCTAATCTTCCTTTTATTTCAAAGATTCTTGAGAAAGTTGTGGCGGCTCAGCTCTGTGACTTCCTTCAAAACAACAACCTGTTCGAGGACTTCCAGTCAGGTTTTAGAGCTCAACACAGCACAGAGACTGCTTTAGTTAAAGTAACTAATGATCTACTCTGGGCTTCAGATGAAGGACGACTCTCAGTGCTGGTTTTATTAGATCTTAGTGCAGCTTTTGACACTATAGATCACTATATTCTACTAGAGAGATTAGAGAAATTACTTGGAATCACAGGGACTGCCCTAAACTGGTTTAAGTCCTACCTATCTGATAGGTACCAGTTTGTACATGTGAATAATAGGTCTTCTGTGTACACTAAAGTAAGCTACGGGGTTCCTCAGGGCTCTGTGCTAGGTCCAATCCTCTTCTGTATCTATATGATCCCCCTTGGTAATGTTATGAGAAAATACTCTGTTAACTTTCACTGCTATGCTGATGATACCCAACTGTATGTATCAATGAAGCCAGGTGAGACAAATCAGCTATCTAAACTTGAGGCCTGTCTAAAGGACATTAGGGCCTGGATGGACCAAAATTTTCTTCTTCTTAACTCAGACAAGACTGAGGTCATTGTACTGGGCCCACGACACCTTAGAGAAACCTATGCTAGCCTAACTGCCCTAGATGGCATTACTCTGGCACAAAGCACAACTGTTAGAAACCTTGGGGTTCTATTTGATCAGGATTTATCCTTCAACTCTCACATAAAACAAACTTCAAGAACTGCCTTCTTTCATCTCCGTAACATTGCTAAAATCAGATCTATCCTGTCTCAGGGCGAGGCCGAAAAGCTAGTCCATGCTTTTGTTACCTCTAGACTGGATTATTGTAATTCTCTTTTAGCAGGCTGCCCGAGCAAGTCGCTTAAGACACTTCAGCTGGTTCAAAATGCTGCAGCACGTGTACTGACTAAAACTAGGAGAAGAGATCACATTACTCCTGTATTAGCCTCTCTGCATTGGCTTCCCATAAAATATAGAATAGAATTCAAGATTCTTCTTCTCACTTATAAAGCCCTAAATGGACAGGCACCAGTCTATCTCAAGGAGCTTGTAGTGCCATACAATCCCCCCAGAACACTACGCTCTCAAAATGCTGGCCTACTCGTTGTTCCATTTGTCTCTAGAAGTAGTATAGGAGGAAGAGCTTTCAGTATCAGGCCCCACTTCTCTGGAACCATCTACCAACCACGGTTCGGGGGGCAGACACCCTCTCTACCTTTAAGGTTAGGCTCAAAACATTCCTCTTTGGTAAAGCGTTTAGTTAGGAACCAGCTCATAGCTCATAGTTAAGATGCAATAGGCATAGACTGCCGGTGGGTTCTGGCATGCTCGGTTGGAGAGAGGTTGGAGAGGGCGTTAAGAGAGAGGTCATTTAGGCTAGAGAGGGACCGGAGAGGGTCCCATTCCTCTCTCTAACACTCCCTCTATGTCTGCTTCTTCCCTTGTGTGTTTGCTCCTGTACTCCTTCTGGCTTTTGTCTTGCAGGTCCGTGGGATCCTCAGTGTGGAGTTACAGAGTCTCAACAACTCTGTCTCCACCCTTTCCTCTGCACACACCCAACACAGCATAATGTGGATGGCTGTTCATCATAGGAATGGGATCCACACAAGGTTCCTGCTGCTTAACAGAAGGTTTTCCTTGCCGCCATGATGAATTCATGTTGGGTGTGGGATACATATGTATGTGTATATACGTATATATGCATATGTGTGTATCCATAAAATGAAGAGTTCGTCCTTAAGACTGCTCTACTGTAAAGTGCCTTGAGATACCATTGGTTATGATTTGGCGCTATACAAATAAAGATTGATTGATTGATTGATTGATTGAAGCCCATCGCACACGCACACACCCACACACACCTCCTGCTTGGCCTGGTTTTTCTGGCTCAGTACACTGAGCTTCTCCTGAGCATCCAACAGCTGAGCCTCAGTCTCAGCGTGTCTCCTCCTCAGCGCTTCCGTCTCCTCTCTCTGATTGGCCAGCTGCTGTCTCAGCTCGGACACCTGACGTTCACGGTGCCGCAGCAGCTCCAGCCGCTCCTGCTCATCCTTCACTGCCAGAAACTCTGTACAGCTCCTCTTCTCCAGCTGAGCTGCCTCCAGAGCTTTGTGCAGGACCATCATCAGCTCCTGGAGGTTCAAACATCTGTAAGATTCTCCCTCAATGCTCTAAGGAACCAGTCAGTGAACCTGATGATGTAGCCCTGCCCCCTTCTCCTTTAACTCTGCTCAGCCAACGCCACTACTTGCTAAGATAACTAAACATATAGGCTTGGTCGCTATGTGCTACGCTAACCAAACATGTGGGCTTGCACGCTACATGCTAAGCTGACCAAACCTGCGTGCTTGGACGCTATATGCTAAGCAAACCAAACATGTGGGCTTGGTCGCTACATGCTAAGCTAAGAAAACATGTGTGACTGGTCTCTCATATTACATTCAAAAAAGAAATATAGAATTATTTGGTAACCCTCACACACAGACACCACACGGTGGCGCTGCTTAAACCCGAGCTCATGGTGAAAGGGCCATGTGGTGCGTTACTTGAACCTTGATTGGAGCACCTTGTGAGATTTGAGCTCCTCCTTTAGCATCTGCGTCTCACGCTGTAAGTCTCTGCTCCTCTTCGTCCTTCTTCTCTCCAACGGAGACACCGGACATGCTGTATCGGCACATGAGAGCGGAGTGGGCGGAGTCGGGGGCTCAGAGGGTGGCTTGGTGGCTGAGAACAACACCATTGACAGGAAGCAGTTAAACTCTCCCCCTCTAGCCTCTCCCCCCTCTTTAACTCTGATAACGAGGCAGTAATGCTAATCATGCTTCAGGCTAAGCTAGGTGTCTAATGGATGTTACCCACAATCCCACAGTCAGAGCACAGGTAAGGTAATCTTCCCTTACTACAGACTCAATGTTTGAAAGTTTTCTCGCTGATTGTTCAATTAATACTGTCACTGTACTTTAGTGTGTTACCATGGGAACAGGCAGCACTGCTGATGTCGGCACTCACAGGTGAACACTCATAGAATGTACCCTGACCCCAATCCAGAGATGACCTTTTCATGAGATTACGCACAGAGTTCCTGCTCACACACACACAAACAAACACAAACACACACACTGATGGCACTGCATCTTCCTTTTTATTTTCATTGTTGTTGTCTTCTTTGTGTGATTGATCCTCGTGGGTTTGAAATGAATCAATAAACTCACTGCAGCTCGATGAGCGGGTGTTTGATGGACACGTTGGCGAGCAGCGCTCTCTGCGTGCACATGGTCGCCGCCTCTTCTCCCACCAAACCCACAGGACTGCTGAGCACAGGCAGGAAGTCTGCTGAGGACAGTAAAAAGTGTAACAGCAGGGGGCGCTAACCCTACAGTCTGCTGGGACAGTAAAGAGTGTAACAGCAGGGGGCGCTAACCCTACAGTCTGCTGGGACAGTAAAGAGTGTAACAGCAGGGGGCGCTAACCCTACAGTCTGCTGGGACAGTAAAGAGTGTAACAGCAGGGGGCGCTAACTCTACAGTCTGCTGGGACACAAGTTCAAATACCTGAGCCCCAGTTTTCCCTCAGGCTGCCCTGACAGGTGGGAAACATCTGGAGTCTGTAAGAGGATGTGAAACACTCCAACAAATATCTGTGATTAAGTCCATAAACATGTATATTATTATTGTTATTTTAATTATTCTCCCACAAAGCTGCAGGACCAGATAATGACCCTGGACGAGCCCCCAGAGCATGTTCAGACGAGCTGAAGGACGTTCTCATCTCCATAGGTTACCTCTCCTTTGTAACAAGTATAGATTTACTATACATGAAAATACTCAGAGTGGCCGTGTCCTGCCCAACAGTCCCTCCTACTTGCTCACCGACTCCCCCCCAACGCCCACATCTAAGCCACATTAGTGACGAAGCATTCCTGAACCTCCGTTAAGATTAGGGTGTGGCTTATGGAGTCTCTACTCTGATGCTTCCTAGTAGACCTGATGAGGACAGCTGCTGGGTAGGACAAGTCTTCTTGTGTTGTAATTCACACACTAACTACTCATACTAAGTCTGATGTCAAAATGACTATGTAGTGCATTCACATCAGTGACGTGTGGGGACGTTCGTGGCTGGTGAGACACTGACTTTTTCAGAGTCAGATTTACAAATATATGAACCCATTTATAGAGTTGTGTAAATTCACCGTTCAATTGGCAGCTTGCACATTGACTACTTGTGTTTTATATCTCATATCAACATTATTACACACATACAGAGACATATTTGACTATGGAAGAATGTTATATTAATAGCGCCTCAGAGAAAGAGTGCATTTTTGCTGCACCTTCACTGTTTTCCTAATTTGCCATTGCAATTCCACAATTCATACATAAAAAATAAAGCTTCTGTGTATTCATGGTCTTACCTTTACTTGTAAACAAAGTCCATTAGCCTATTCTTCTGGACAAAAGTACTGTGTATTTGACTTTGTTGTAAAAGTCCTCCTTATCTTTTAATTTTAAACTCTTGGTCCTATTAGCCTCACGCTCTGTGACTCACGCCCCCTTCAGGTGAGGCAGAGGTACTGGCTGCCTCACCTCATGCCTTTTCAGTGCGGTTTTATGTAAAATCAACAAGAGCAAATATGTAATAAACACACGTGAAATACATTATCTATTCTATGGAAAGTGAGGATATATAATAAAAGTGTCTACAAACATTACATTGGTGACAAACAGAAAGCAAAAGGCATACGCTCAATCCGCCTACCCTGACTGCACGTCTTTGGTTCACATTAGCTAGTATGGAATGATTGAGTACGCAAGAAATACCCAGATGTATACTATATGGGGACGTTTTTGTAGTGTGCACAGTGGGCACACTAGTCACCCATGATGCATTGCGAGCAGAACATAAAATGGTCCTGGGACCAGCTTCAAACTAAAAATCTCTTCTTGTCTTCCATTAGTTTTTAAAATTATTTTTGTAAATAGGGCTCTTGTTTGACCAGAAGTTTTGTCAATAGCACAATGGTGGGTCTCCGAAAATCTCCAAATTGTCGGAATGAAATGTGTATGCATGGTTTTATGGATCAAATGAGCAACTTTCTAACTTCAAATGTTTTCAGAACTTTCAAAGTAAAGGTGGAGAATCCACACATATATTTAGCCTCAGTGTGATTCAGATTTTTAATGCTGTAGGTTACAAATGCATCTTGGGAAACTTGGAAGTATACTTCAGTGGGAACGCTCACCATCCTAATCACACTTACAGTACATAGACATTTACAACACTATCTAAGTGAACTGGGCTTGGACAGTGAGACTAGATGTTCATTAAATCACCAACATCAGTTTTGCTGAGCACGTGTTGCAGTGTACACGTTGTGTTCATGTTGTTGTTGTTGTTGTTGTTGTTGTATGGGTCATACAGTCAGTGACTTCACACTCAAAATGACTGATCGCACACTCAAAAACTACGACTTTCAAGTGGCTCCTATTGCTCTGAATAACAGAAACTAATGAAACATGAAAGCTACATTTGGATCAATCATTAACAAAGTGTTTCTCTTACTCTTTAAAATATTAAACACTAAAGCAGCCTAAGTTAGACCATCAACAGACCAGTTGGTTATTCAGATGACCTCCCAGTGAACCCAGTACAGATCATCACATAGGAAGACACTCAGGTGGATTATTGCCACCGACTCAACCTCCAGCACTGAAACCATAAAGCTACAGATTAACCAGACCAGGACCAGGACCAGGACCAGGACCAGTGACCGCAGTGTTCCTACCCGTAGAGCTGTTGTCGTTGTTTGTGGGCGGGGCTCCGCTGCAGCTTAGTCGGTGCTGTGACCGCTTCACCTGCAGCTGCTGTAACCAGTACAGCATCAGCTCCTGATTGGCTGCCTGAGGGACAGGTGATCACACAGAGGACTCAGGAATGAAGGCGGGGGTGGAGCCAAAAGACTTGACTTTTTTAATTAGCACCATAGCTATCGGCCAATAAGTCGCTTTGAACCAATCAGTGGAACTGATAATGTAGCCCTGCCTCTTTACCCCTTTAATGCTCACTCAGGCTTGCTACATGCTAAACTAACCCAAACATCTGGAACTGGTAGCTATGTGCTAAGCTAACCAAGCTTGTGAGATTTGTTGCTACATGCTAAGCTAACCGAACATGTGAAACTGGTTACTATACGCTCTAAGCTGACTCAAACATTTAAAACTGGTTGCTACGTGCTAAGCTAGCCAAGCAGTATGGGACTTATAGTTACTTTCTAAGCTAACTCAAACTTGTGAAACTGGTCACTACGTGCTAAGATAACCAAACATGTGGGACTGGTTGCTACATGATAAGCTAACCAAACATGTGGGACTGGTTGCTACGTGCTAAGCTAACCACATATGTGGGACTTGTTGCTACACGTTAAGCTAACCCAAACATAAAACATGAACAGAACAGTAGAAATAATGGTTGTGAAGGTTCTGGTGCTCTACTACCTTCAGGATGAAGGTGCGATTCTGCGTCTTGATGTGGAACGTTCCTCTCTCCGATCCGAGCGGGAAGTCAAAGGTGGCGGTGCTGAGCTCCACGCAGCCCAGCGGCATCACGTCTTGTGGCGTGCGGTAGTAAAAGAGCTGGTTCTTGTTCTCCTCGTAGGTGAACCAGCGCTGCTTCCACGAGCGCAGAGGCCCCGCCTGCTTCTGAAGGAACCCACACAGCTTAGTTTCTCCTGGAAGAGCCCCATCAGAACCACAGGGGCCACTGATGGGGGACAAACCTACAGGAGACGGAGGAGGAAAGTCTCCCAAACAGACATTCTCCAGGTTCTGAGAAAGTTGTAGCTGTTCTTGTTCCAAAGCTGGATCTTCTGCATTACCTTCTTGATTTACTCCTAGTTCCGTTTCTTCAGCCATCTCTTCTGGATCTGCATCCTGGTCTGCCTTTTGTTCTGACTTAAATGGTGGATCAGAACCAGGATCTGGGTCTGCTTGCTTTTGTCTTGAGGTCTGATGTGATTTGACTTGTTTGTGTTGTTCCTGATAAAGTTCTGGTTCTTCCTGTGGTTCCTCTTGTGGTTTAGGGAGAGGTTCTGGTTGGTCTTGGTCCGTGCACACACAATTTGAGCTCAGTGGAGGTTCTCCTAAAAGGGAACTAGGTGGCTCTGTGTGATGTGGACATGGTTCATCCTCTGTGCAGTCCAGCTCCTCCTGGTCCTGGCCTTGTGGTGAACTCTGGTCCTTGATGTTCTCCTCGAACTGAGAGGAACCATCTGTGTGTGTGTCAGTGTGTGTGAGGGTTGGGGTGGGAGGTCCTTCTTCCATCCTGATGACATGAGACTGACGGTCAGGTATTGTCTGTGAATTCCTTACAGATTGTTGATCATTCCTTTGATTTCTGGCACACACACACTGTTAGAAACAAGGTAAACCTGCTGTAGTGGGCGGGGCTTGTTCTCACCTGGCAGTCCTGTTTCTGTTTGATTGACAGCTGTTTCACCCAATCAGAAGAGACAAAGCGCAGATCGTTTCCCTCCGTTCATGATTAACACCTGGAACCTCTTGTCTTCTACCTTCTCATGTTTTCCTTATGTTCTTGTTGTGTTCTTGTTGTTGTGTTCTTGTTGCGTTCTCCTTGTCTTATATCTCGTGTTGTTCTCTCAGTGCTTGTTGCTTCCCCTGCTCTGCGTTCTGAGTGTTACTCTTCCTGATCCCTCCTCAAAGACACACCCAATGATTTCAAAATAAAAGCCAGTTTAGCACACATGACACACAGAGTGGATTCTGTTGGAGGGGACAGGACAGAAAGTTATGTGAATTCCACTGTTCTGAAGCAGGTTGCTGCATACAGAGAGGACTGGACTGTTTACAGATAAATCTGTCTTATCTGCTCAGTGTGCGGCGAGCTTTGAACTAAGTTTATGGGAGCAGTGTGTGTGTGTGTGTGTGTGTGTGTGTGTGTCAGTCAGGATTTTCAACCACAGACTTTGATGCTCCTCCGCTATCTCACCACAGGGTGGAGCTGTTGTGTAGAAGTGAAGCAAGAAATGGCATACTCTGTGCTATGCACTGCAAAGTATATATTGTCTACTATATGCTATAAGTGTGATTGGGATGATGAGTGTTAGCACTGAAGTATACTTCTAAGTTTCACAAGTTTGTCACAATAAAAGGCACCCTGAAATATGCAGTTTTGCTTTATTGGGGGGGTCTGGCGGGGGTCAGAAAACCAGTCAGTATCTGGTGTGGCCACCATTTGTCTCACGCAGTGCCACACATGTCCTTCACATAGAGTAAATCAGGTTGTTGATTGTAGCCTGTAGAATGTTGGTCCACTCCTCTTCAATGGCTGTGTCAAGTTGCTGGATATTGGCAGGAACTGGAACACGCTGTCGTATACGCTGATCCAGAGCATTCCAAACATGCTCAATGGGTGACATGTCCGGTGAGTATGCTGGCAGTTCAAGAACAGGGATGTTTTCAGCTTCCAGATTCTTGCAACATCGGGCCGTACATTATCATGCTGCAACATGTGGTGATGGTCGCGGATGAACGGCACAACAATGGGCCACTACATAAACAACATTGGCAGCAGTATCGGAAGTCGCTAGTCATCAACGGAAGGGGCCAAACTGATTTGATTTTTGACCAAATAACAAGACAAAATGTATACAGTAGTTAAAAGAACATAACTGTGCAGGAGAGAGTGAGAAGACCATTAGAGGTCTTATAAGACCACCTCCCCAAAGTCAATTTAAACAAGAACAGGCATGAGCAGGTAGGTCAATGTTTAAAATATACAGTATATACACATACACTTGTTAAAGATTACTTGTACATTCTTTTTAAAAGAGTCAAAAAACTGCAAAAGGGCCATTTCTGTAGACATTTTTTCTCTAAAGCCATACTGATGGTCATACAAGATATCATTTTCTGTCAAGTGTTTAGATATTCTTCTATAAACTCATTTTTCAAGTACTTTAGAAAACAACGGTAAAACCGAAATTGGTCAGTAGTTGTTAAACAAACTGGAATCACCTGATTTGAACAAAGGAGTTATTTTAAAGATCTCTAGGAACAACACCTGTTCATAGTGACAGAGAGAAAACTCAGTAATAGCTATATTTCTTCATAAGACAAGCTCTAATTTAATCGTGTCCTGGTGCTGCGTCCCTCATCTTTAATATTATCTGAAGTACCTCATTTGGAGTTGGAGGATCAAATGCATTTAAACAAGTGTAATTTTTGGCACATTTTTATAGAAGTAGGTTTTATGTTAATACAATATTTTTTGCAAGTGAAGGACCAATATTTACAATAATAATAATAATAATAGCTTGGATTTATATAGTACTTTCTTCGAGGAGACTCAATGCGCGTTACAGAAACCATTATTCATTCACACCTGTCACTCACATAGTCATACCGGTGGTGGTAAGCTACAATGTAGCCACAGCTGCCCTAGGGCAGACTGACAGAGGCGTGGCTGCCATTTTGCGCCTACGGCCCCTCTGACCACCACCAACATTCATGCACAATTCATACTCACTCATACAAGGCAATGTGAGTAAAGTGCCTTGCCCAAGGACACACCGACAATGACTCAGTTAGAGTGGGATTTGAACCCCCAACCCTTCGGTTGGGGGTTAAAACTTCTAGTTGTTTGTCTTTTGTTTAATAATTCATTTTTGACATTCCATGTGTGGTTTTTTTTAACATGAATTTGCCAGTTTTTCAGAAAAAAATATTTTCTCTTGCCAATATTGAGAATTTTAATGAATTTATTTTTATAGTATGAAATATTTAAAGGCGTAGGACTAGTGAGAGACTTTTTATACAACTTATTCTTGGTAATAGAGGATTTTTGTAAACCATGGCTCAGACATTTTCCTTTGTTTATTTTTACTTTGTACAAAAGGAAATTATTTATCAAACAAGGATGAAAATATATTCATAAATGTGTGATAAGCCATCTCGGCATCCTGGTGTTTGAGAACTGCATCCCGTGATACCTGAGCCAGTGCGGTTTTAAAACATTCCTCATTGTTCTCTACGATGTCTCAAACTGTATTTTGACTTTGTTTGCAAGGGATTTATAAAAAAAACTGAAATACAGGGAGATGATCTGAGATATCAGCAAGCATAACAACTAAAATATCTGGATTTAAAAAAGAGTTTGTTAATATGTTATTAATTAGGGTTGCAGTTGATTTAGTTTTCCTTGTGGGTTTATTAATAAGTGGATGAAATTAATAGGTATAAAGTGTATTTAAGAAGTCAACTGAATAATTTAACTCATGTTTCACAAGATCAATATTAAAATCCCCAAGGAGGATACAAGTCTTATTTGTAACACTTATCATCTCCAGTGTAGAGGATAACATCTAATTAAAAATACCAACATCATTTTCAAGTGGCCGATAAATGCAACCAATGATTAAGGTTTGACCCCCAAAACTGCTGCATTTTGGAATTTCTATAAACGATGTTTCTACCTCAGTTTCAACAAAATTAGTACTCAGATCCTCTCTTTCAAAATATATGAAATCCTCATGTATAAACACAGAAACTCCACCACACTTTTTGTTTTTTCTGCAAACATGTACTGCATTATATTCAGGTACAGAGTAAAATTGTTCACTATGCTCATTAAGCCATGTTTCAGTCAGATAATTTATGTTTTAAAGTTGATAAGAACTGCATTAATGCGTCAAAATTCTTTGGTAAGCTACGGACATTTAAGTGAAAGCTTGAAAAGACATTTTGATTTGATTTACTTTTGAGCAATGAATTAAAGTAAATTTCATCATAATAATTGCATTTATTACTTGGCCTTAAATTTAGACTATTTTTATCTGGGTCAATCAGATCATTATATGATCTATCCTTGTCGTCAATATCATATGGGCTGTGTGCTATTCTCTCCCTGTACTTAAGTCGCCCAGTTACACACTGTGGGTGGAGCAGCCCTGAAATGTGGGCGTTCCCTTTCAAATATGGCTTTACGCGCATTCTCCGGTGTGCGTAAGTCCTTTTCCTCTTACGTTCTTTTATCCCTGGAATAAGTGCAGCGCCCGATAAGTTGAAACATTATCTTGTACTAGAAATATGGACTTAGTTACATTTGAAGCCACACGGACTCGTGTGTCGTGCAGCAGCAGCTGTGATCACTCAGCTGCTGCTGTGTGATTAATTAAAACTCTGACAGACACAGACTTCTGTCCACGTTGGTCATAGTGATTCAACTATTTTCATACTATGTCCAACATAAAGTCACAGTTTGATCCACTACAGAGTGAAACAATCTGTCATATGCAGATGAGGATGGAACACAAACTGTTCCCACACATATTTTAATGAGGCTCAGCTCAGGTCACTTTAAACTTTTTATATTTAAAACTGTGTATTATGGAAGTTAATAGTTCTGTTTCACTGTAAACATCCCTTTGTATTAAAGTCACTCAGTCACGCTTTACAGCAATGATGATGATGAACAAGGGGAGAGATTTTATACGGTGGCTGGGAAGTGTCAGGTGAATGCATTTACAGAAACGAACACAAATGCAAACAGGTCACAACACGAATGCAAACCGGCCACAACGGAAGTGTTTCCGACGGACCGGTATTACAGTCGGACGGGTATTATGATATGATAGCCTGATATGAAAAATACAAGAGTATCCTAATCAACTTTCACTTACTTTCATACGCGTTTCGATGTCGTCTTCTTGTTCTTCTCTGTTCTGGTGGGTTAAAAACATCCGCCAGAAACGTGTCCGTCTGTAATACCGGTCCGTCAGAAACACTTCCGTTGTGGCCGGTTTGCATTTGTGTACCTTTCTGTATATGCATTCACCTGACATTTCCCAGCCACCGTAATTTTACCTGTGACTCAGTCACACTGCAATAATCTTATCAATAATCTGATCAAATCAACCTGTTACATTGTTTATCAATGTGATTTCTCGACAACCCAAAAAAATGACATCACCGCCTCCTTTCCTTCAATCCACCTTCATTCACAGACTACGTGCTTTTTGGCTCCTGTGGGTGTGTCAGCAGCCTGGACTGGAGAAAACGCTTAGGCAAGCGCTCAAAAAAGCGCTCAAGTCTAGACGGGAGAATAGGGCCCTAAGTCACTAACAGAGAAACTTTGTAGAAGTGACATGAAGAATTAGAAACAACCAAACAAACAGCAGTAAAATACCTTTAGAATGTAGGCATTTCAACTGGATCTAGGAGGATGTGCAACCAGTTGGTCATACTTCAGTGTGGTTACACGTGGTCTGCGGTTGTGAGGCTGGTTGGATGTACTGCCAAATTCTCCTTTGGAGACGACTTATGGTAGAGAAATGAACATTCATCAATTCACGGCCAACAGCTCTGGTGGACATTCCTGCAGTCAGCATGCTAATTACACGCTCCCTCGGAACCTGTGACATCTGTGGCATTGTGCTGTGATTAAACTGAACATTTTTAGAGTGGCCTTTTATTGTGGCTACCCTGAGGCACAGCTTTTCAATAACCATGCTGTTTAATCAGTCTTCATATACCACACCTGTGAGGTGCGATGGATTATCTCTGCAAAGGAGAAGTGCTGACTAACACACATTTAGACACATTCGTGAACAATATTTGTGAGAAATAGGTCATTAGTGTATCTAGAAAATGATGAGCAAGTGTTGCGTTTATAGTTTTGTTCAGTGTAGTGTAAATCCTGGCATTTCTAGTGCACTTAGTATGAGCAGTACGTTAGCATTAAATTTACAACACAGCCATTGAGGGTTGCAATCAATGTATTCTTTTATGTTTTCATTTTTGCTATGTGTGTGTATGTGTGCGTGCGTGTATGTGTGTGTGTGTGCTCATATATCATGGTGGCAGATGGTCATAAAGCAGGAGCTACAACACACAGCCCACAATTAGAGTGAAAGTGTGTGTGTCTCAGCAGGACACAGGAGAAGCTTAGTGCAGCTCCATATGTCTGTCCCCAGTGTGTGTCTCACACACACACACACACACACACACACACACACACACACACACACACACACACACACACTGTGAAACCTTTCCACTGCTGAGTGGAAAAAAAAACACAGATGAAGATCATGTGAAAGCAGTAGAAAGTGTTTTAATCAATGAGATCAGTGGAAATATGTGATTGTGTTTTATTTTTAGGGGTGGTGGTACTGTAATTCAGTGGTTCTCAACCTTGGGGTCGGGACCCCATATGGCTCCCCCCGGGAGGGGATTGCCAGGTGCATTAAAAAACAGAATATTTTTTAACATTTTGAGCCCATTTTTGCTTATTTTGACCTTTTTTCTGCAATGACACCAAACTTTTAACCTATTTTCATTACTTTTTCTTGCCATATTTTATTATTCCCATTTCTTCCACTTCTCCATCACATTTCAATGCATTTTCAGCACTTATAAACCCTTTCCATCACTCTTCCACCTAATATCACATATATTGACCCATTATTGTCACTTTTCACCATATTTTATGGTTTTATTTGCCAAATTAACCACATTCATGATTTGTCATGCCCAATATTTTCCAGTTTAAACTAATTGTTCCTACTTTTTTTTTTACATTATTCCAATCTCCCCTCCCCCATTTCTGCCATGAATTTGTAACTTTTAACCAATTTGTGTTTTTTAAAATACCATTTCATCACCTTTTCCACCATTTTGGTCACTTTTAACCCATTTTATTTCTTTAAAATGACTAAATAATACTAAATTTCCTGGTTAACAGTGGATATTATCTTTTTAAATAAATGAATGTGGTTATCAAAGATTAATACAACAATGGACCTTTATTTTGGGGGTCACTGGCTGAAAAGGTTGAGAACCACTGGTCTACTAATGGTTAAGAAACTTGGAACCAGAGGGTTGTGCTACTTGAAGGAAGCTAAAAGGAAGGGAAATTGTAATGAAAATTGTGGTGTTGTGTAACGGGTAATGAAGCAGGCTTATAATCAGAGGGTCACTGGTTCTAATCCAACCTGGTCCATCACTGTGGGATGTTCCAATCCCTTAACATAACTACTCATATTGGACTTTGTTTTGGATAAAGCGTCTGATGAATGAAATTATCTCAAATCTTTGTTGTAAAAAAATGTGCTCCAAACACTCAATGTTTTAGAACCTCTGAGTGTTTTCCCTCCTCACTGTGAGATGCTCAGGTTTCAGAGGAATGCAGATGTTATCAGCTCCTCCATCTGACACACAGCAGATAAGAAGAGCCGTGATTGACACACACACACACACACACACACACACACACACAGTTTGTGAACCAGGAACTAAATCCACTCACCTTTCCCCCACAGCAACTTTCTCCCAGAACTAACCTTTTCTTTTGGAGCCAGGTTTGGATTGGTTCCTGGATATTTGGAGGCAGGGTCAACAGAGCCAGTGTCTGATTGGATGAGGCGTTCAGCCTCCATCCTGTCACACAAACACAGTTTATAAATTTGAACAGGAGATGCTGGACCTCAGGTCACATGATCACAGGCGGAGTTTTAAACTAAAGTTCCCTGAACAAGAGGAACTTTCTCTTCTCTCTCACCCTCAGCGTTCTGTGTGTTTACCAGGATGAAATAGAGGCTTTTCACGGAGCGTCATCAACCGCACACACACAAGCTAATCCCAAATTTTGAGAGGAAATAGTGAATTATTGCGATGGATAAACCACAGAAAAGCTCCTCAAATGCGTTACAGATGCAAAGGCGTACAGAGGACTTGTTCCGCAAGAAAGGGCACGATATTTGGAAAAGTTAGGCTTTATTTGTGATGCAGATCAATACGAGTCGGCTCCGTCGTCTTGGATCAATGAAGTCTACTATGTATCCTGATATCGTCAACTATCTGGTTCTCTCTCCAAGCCCATACACAGCGGAAGACCTTAAATCTTATCAAAGTTTGGAGTTCTATAACCAGATGGTGTGTGGATCAAGTCATCAACGACAGATGTGTCTAAGACGATTTTGAAATGTATAACTCTCTGAGGGCCAAATTTTCCAAAAAATTAGAAACAGCACAGAGAAACAGAACCAAAGCTGTTTGAGGTCCAGTGTGAAATATCTACAGTCAGTCATGATTTAAGGTGCAATGTTCTGTTCTGTTCCTCACACGTCTTCCTCCAAACCCTTGGACCTTGATTCCCGAATGAAAGACACACTTTACTTTCATCAGAAAAGAGGACCATGGACCACTAGCCAACAGTCCAGTCCTTCTTCTCCTCTTTTTTTCTGCAAAAACTGAAAAGTAAATGATTTCTTCACAGTATTCAAATTTTTTTAATTCCTGTTTTCATGGGTTTTATGAGCTGGAATCCCAAACTATGTAAAAACAAACAAATACTTGAAATCGTTTAAATTGTGGATCCTGAATCTATAATCTATGAAAGTTTAACTTTTTTAATGGAATTATGGAAATTACACAACTTTTCTATGACATTCTAATTTTTTTGAAAAGGGTCTGTATATATACAGTAGGTCCTCCACTAATAAATACTCACACACATATATATATATATATATATAGAGAGAGACTAGAACATTTTATTAAAAGACTGATTCAAAGAAGCGCTTTTCAAATTTAAATGCGTTATTATGTGGGACCCGTAGTAATATCGGGACTGTTATGGACACGCCTCCCAACGCATTCATTATATATGTTTCTATTATTTTATTTTGTTGATTGTTTTTGTTTAGATTATCAAGCACACTGTTGTTATTGGATGGTGATTATGGGTTACTAGAAGACCCGGCCTGATCCCGTCTGACCTTAAGGAAGTCGATGTCTCGTTAAGCTTGAACCTGTTTCAACCAGACAGTATTCACATTCCTGCACACGCATTTAGAATGATCCATTGCGAGTTATAACCCAAACCCTACACACTTCATCTGATTGAAGCTCGCTGTTTATATTGAACGCTGATTACGGTTACCAAGCGGAGGATGCACACAGGCAACATCGGGATCCTCTGGTAAATGGACTTGATTTATATAGCGCTTTATCCCCACACTGAAGTAATCTCAAAGCACTTTACAATATCAGCTCATTCATCCTTTCACACTCACATTCACACACCAAAGGGACTGAACTGCCATGCAAAATGCTATCAACCACTGGGAGCAACTTAAGGTTCAGTGTCTTGCCCAAGGACACTTCGACACATAGACAGGTATTGACTGGGATTGAACCCCACACTGGCGAAAACCCTGATGTGGACCCCTGAGGACATATGGAGGACACTCCATGGGAACATCGCCATCGACCTGCGGCTGCACGCTGTCCAGTGCTGACCTGGGGAAGCAGAGCAGAGTTGTCCTGGTGGGTGGACCTGTGCCCTGTGATGGTGGGACTGCAGCCTTCTTTCATGTCAGGGTAAAACGTTGTGGGTTCCCTTTGTCTTCACATCAGAATTCAACTCCAACTCTGGATCTGTAACCTCCAAAGATGTTCTAAAGACTCCTCTACAGTTGCATGTGTCAGCATTGATGATGGTGATGATGAGGAGGAGGACACTGTTGGAGAGTTGAACATTAATCAGACTGAGGAGGTGCTGCTGGACTACAGCACAGTCCCTGTTTCACCCAGGGTGAGAAGGTGCAGATTGTGTGAAGAAGTCTGTGAGGGAAGAGGTCTGGGGTAGGACCTGGACCTTCTGGACACGGTGCTGAGAAGAAGCTAAAGGACAATCCCTGTACCCCTTTGCACGATGGATCAGGACTGAAGGATTCACTACAGTTTGCAACACACTGACCTGTCCAACTACTGAATGTGTGTGTGTGTGTGTGTGTGTGTGTGTGTGTGTGTGTGTGTGTGTGTGTGTGTGTGTGTGTGTGTGTGTGTGTGAGACGATGGTTTCCTGCATTCGTGCTGCTATAACACCGGCATTTCCCCCTATGGTAAATAAAACATCTTTTTTTAAAGCTTCTTCACACACACACACACACACACACGTACACACACACACTGGCAGCTCAGCCCTGAATAGGGCCAAACGGCCTGGGGTGGGAGGTGTGGTGCACAATCTGTTTCTGTGTGTGTGTGTATGTGTGTGTGTGCGCGCGTGTGTGTTTGGGATGAGGGGTGTGTCTTAGGCTGCAGGTTTATCCTGTGGGAGTGTCATAGAGTCTCAGCAGCACTTGGGTTCAGATCCTTGGAAGGGCAGTGACTCACACACACACCTCTGCAGCATGTATGTGTGTGTAAGTGTATGTGTGTGTGTGTGTGTGTGCGTGTGTTGGACTTTTTCCTGCTGACGGACGGCATGATGGAGCCACTTTGGACCTTCAGCCTGAAGGTGTTCAGATCTTGTGAGGAGTGAAAGATCCAACACACACGTTGATACAGAGGAGTCGACTGATCGGAGCTGAGGTGAGAACGCACACACGCACACACACACACTGACAGTTGGAGCTTCACATGTTGATGCATGTCGCTTAAAGCTCCGCCCACACCTGGGACTAGCTCTCCTGCTGACCAGTCAGCTGTGAGGGAGATGCAGGGGGCGGGCACTCGTGTGTGTCACAGCGTTGTGTAGCAGCTTGTGTGATGGATGTGTGTGTGTCCATGTGGAAACACCTGCTCATTGCTAACTGTGTTTAGATCTTCATGCTGAAACCTTCAACCATTCCTCACTAACATGTCAACATTGGATCGAGTCTCTCTGACAACTTCCTGTCATGTTTCATTATTTCATTCTGTAAGCTATGAGGAGGTCAGGCACTGATGTTGGAGGAAAAGGCCTCGCTACACTTTATCCCTAAAGTGTTGGATTGATCTAAGGTCCAACTGGCCAGGTCTAACACTGTGGCCTCATGCTAATGTAGCCTTGCTGTCCTGAGGGACATTTAGCTCCACAGCTAAAGCCCCCTCAGTTGTGGGATTGTGGGACAGGACTGTAATTGAATATATACCCATGGACTTTCTCACCTGCCTCCTGCACTCAAAGATAGAAGATATAATCTGGAGACTATACTGGACTATACTGATGCAAACATATCTGCTATAATGTCCAGGGCATTTGTATAAAGATGTTTTCTTACTATGCTCCCAATGCAATAAGTAAATTGCCTTATACCAAACTCCTGTTTAATGTCTGGAATTATTTACTGCTTGATTTATTTTGGTCCCAGCTTGTTGTTGACCTGTCTTTTGTACTTGTTAATTCTGTTTATTGTTTGTGCTTGGTTTTGTAGAAAAAAAGGAAAAATGAATAAACATATCTAAAAAAAAAAAAAAAAGATTTTCCTCCAGGAGCTCCACAGAGTCCTCCATCATGGTGTTAGGGGGATCGTACTGGTCCCTGTGTGACAATCCAATGTGGGCACTGATGGCCCACATTGGATTGAGCCTGGGGAGTGGCTCAGCCTCCTCTGAAAACTTCCATTTCTTGTTTTGGTGCCAAGAAGCCACGAACAGGAAACATACACACCATAAGGCATGGGTGGTTCTCGAGGACCAGAAGTCCACCAGGTTTTCAATGTCTCCATGCTCCAACACTTCTAAAATCCAGAAGCAGCTAAGCAGAAAGACTGCTAACTAGCCTCTCAGCTGTGTTTGAGCAGGGACACATTGAAAACCTGGTGGACTACCGGCCCTCGAGAACCACGTTTGGACACCCCTGCCTTATGGTGTGTCCAAACGCCATGAGTCCTTCATTAGACGTGACTGAGGACACGTGGATGTCCTCTGACAGGGAACCATTAGTAGCTCTGAGAAGCTACTAATGGTGCACCATGCAGCGACGGCCAATGGCAATGTGCTGAGGCTCTGACTGACGGGTGCTTTTAGCTGTGGCTCATGCTGACCCCAGGCTAATGCTAACAATACATGAATGCTAACCCTTCTGCATTAAACAGTATCTGAGGTTCAGCTGTAATTAATGAAACTCAGTTTACTATTTCAAAGTATTCAACACAAATGTAACAAACCAAAGCCGGATCCATACTCCAGGAACTACACATCAGAAACTACACCAGGAACTACACATCAGAAACTACTCCAGGAACTACACATCAGAAACTACACCAGGAACTACACATCAGAAACTACACTAGGAACTACACATCAGAAACTACACTAGGAACTACACCTCAGAAACTACACCAGGAACTACACATCAGAAACTACACCAGGAACTACACATCAGAAACTACACCAGGAACTACACATCAGAAACTACACTAGGAACTACACATCAGAAACTACAACAGGAACTACACATCAGAAACTACACTAGGAACTACACATCAGAAACTACACTAGGAACTACACATCAGAAACTACACCAGGAACTACACATCAGAAACTACACTAGGAACTACACATCAGAAACTACACCAGGAACTACACATCAGAAACTACACCAGGAACTACACATCAGAAACTACACCAGGAACTACACATCAGAAACTACACTAGGAACTACACATCAGAAACTACAACAGGAACTACACATCAGAAACTACACTAGGAACTACACATCAGAAACTACACTAGGAACTACACATCAGAAACTACACTAGGAACTACACATCAGAAACTACACCAGGAACTACACATCAGAAACTACACCAGGAACTACACATCAGAAACTACACCAGGAACTACACATCAGAAACTACACTAGGAACTACACATCAGAAACTACACCAGGAACTACACATCAGAAACTACACCAGGAACTACACATCAGAAACTACACTAGGAACTACACATCAGAAACTACACTAGGAACTACACATCAGAAACTACACTAGGAACTACACATCAGAAACTGCACCATTAATTAGACACCAAAACTATTAGCAACATACTTAGATCCACCTTCAGTGAGGTCCACAAAGAAATACTTAATTCATCCCTGAGGGAAAGTTACACTGTGTGTGTGTGTGTGTGTGCCAGGTTTTATTAAAAAATATTTCAGGGGGTTTGTTGCAGGTTCAGACAGCCCAGTGAATCAATGCTGAGTCACACACACACACACACACACACACACACACACACACACACACACACACACACACACACACACACACACACACACTTGTTCTTTGTTGATTTCGAAATGTGATCCTCAACATGTGGCTGCAGGTTTATCCCGCATCCCCATGACACACGGTCAGAGCCAGTGTGTGTGTGTGTGTGTGCGCTGCTAACTGGCTCTGCTCCTCTCTGTAGTCACAAGAACCAGTCCATGGCTTTATCTTCTGTGTCTCAGTGGGAGAACACAAGGATCAGATGTTCATCAAAATCACCCGTAGACCCTTGACATCAAAGAGTCTGAAACTATGAAAACACTGCGTCTGTAGCGTCCGTGAGACACTGACGCAGCAGCCGTGATCAGATCCAATGAACATGTGTACACCTTGTACTCTGCCTCCTAGCACCATGTTCCCTAACTAAAGTTCAGTGGATCTTGTGCTGTGTAAATGGTGAATTGAGAGGTAACACTGAAGAAATGATGATGGTTTCTGTGAGGACTTGTCACGACAGGAGGCCCAGAGGAACAATGGACAGACAAGGCTCTCAGCAGAGTTTACTTGTTTGCCTTCAGAACAAGTAAAAGAATCAAAAGACTTCATATGGAGCCGAGGGCGATGCAAAGGTACACAGAGCAGCAACTACAGACACGTTACAGACCAGAGGCAGCAACAGACAGGAAGAGGGTAGAGAATAGTTCATATAGAAATATAAAAGACGATGGACTTGGGTTGGGCATCGTTTGAATATGAAAGATTGTGGTTCTCTGTTTCCATTTGATTCCTAACAATTCCTGATTCCAATTGTTTTAAGAGGAAATTGTACATTGTACATATGTATGGTATACAATGTATATTGTGTGTATATACATGTATATAAACGTGTATACAATGTACATCCATCCATTCATCCCGTTTCAGACCCGCTTGTTCTTTCTTACAGGGTGGCAGAGGTCTGCTGGTGCCTAGCTCCAGCATGGGTTCACCCTGGAGAGAGCGTCAGTCCATTGCAGATAGAATGTACAATGATCATGTTTGTTGTGCTACCTCCTGTGCATTATATAATCTTTTTACAAGTGTTGCACTGAGCCAAGTTGTTGTTTTTACTAAAGTGAAGACATACTTTAGACCGCTGCCGCACACTGTCCATGGTTGCCCTGTAATGCATACACTTACAGTTCTTCGTTGGTATTTGGCGGCTTCTTCTTCCAGTCGGTGGACTGAAAGTAGGAAGCGGAATTTCAAAGTCTGAATGATTCCGGGAGAATCAGAAAGTTAGTCCTGGCACCAATTGATACTGAATATTTAATGCCTAACCCTAGGAGGGACACTGATAAAAGTCCAGAGACACAACGGGTGTTTTGACCCTTTGATGAGCAACGCCTTAACACCTTCAGTTTAACACTAAAGACCGTGTGTGTGAGTGTGTGTGTGGTTGTTTAAAGAACAGTTTTCCTGACCATCTCTCTCTGCTCCTGCAGGACTTGATGGAGCTGAAGATGAGGTCCAAAGGTCTGCTGCTGCTCCTTGGTTTCTTCCTCGTGTCCCTCTCTCAAAGCATCATTGAAAACCTGAAGGACAGCGCCCCCCTCAGGTTCACTCAGCCTCTCTACAATGCCACCATCAATGAGAACTCTGCTCCTCGGACCTACGTGTCCTCATCGGTCTGGATGGGTGTGGAGCTGATTGACATTCTGTGGGAGGTTACCTATGAGATCCTTCTGGGAGACGTGGATGAGTTCTTTCAGGCAGATGCGTTACGAGTTGGAGACTTCTGCTTCCTGCGGATCAAAACCCGCAGCGGTAACTCAGCTCTCCTCAACAGAGAGGTGAGAGACTCCTACATGCTTACAGTGAAGGCCGAGGAAACACACTCCCACCTTCAGGCCAAGACCAATGTCTACATCCAGGTGATGGACACCAACGACCTGAAGCCTCTCTTCTTCCCCGCCTCCTATGGTCAATCTGTCAGGGAGGACTTGCCACTCCGGTCTAGTGTATTAAAGGTCACGGCCACGGACGCAGACATTGGAAGCAACGCTGACTTTTACTACTCCTTCACTAGCAGAGCTCATCCCTTCGTGGTGGATCCCTTCACAGGAATGATCAGTCTTGCAAAGACACTCAACCACAGCCGCGCTCACACGTACGAGCTCACTGTCTTAGCAGAGGACCGAGCAAAGAAGATATCAGGTGTCCAGAAGTTTGGGAACCTAGCTAAGGTTCGAGTGAACGTCCAAAAGATGTCCACAAAGTTTCCAGTCATTGCACCAAGCCCTAAAGTCATGGTGTCCTATGATGGCAAAGTAACCATAGATGTTCACGTGGTGGCCGGGTTAAAACCAGTTCAATCTTTGCGCGTGGTGGGAGGAGATTCCCACAACAGTTTTGAGGTGGTCCCCTCAGTGAAGCTGGGCACTAACTTCCAGGTCATCTCCACTAAGAGGATTAACTGGTCTCAGTGTCCCTCTGGGCTGAATCTCTCCCTGCAGGCCTCGGACAGCAGCTCTCCCTCACTCCTGTCTCCAGTTACACTCATCCACATACCAGCGTCTCACTTTAGCCCGCTGGCCTTCACTGAAGACACCTACACAGTGAACCTGAGCGAGTTTTCTCCTGTTCACACTTACGTGCTAAAAGTCTCTCTCACCTCGGCTCTTCAGAACATCTCCTTCTCCATCAGAAATTATCGGCACCGCTCTGGTTTCAAGATAAACCCCAGGACTGGAATTATTGTCACCACACGGAAGTTTGACTATGAGGCTAAGCAGCGTCGTTTTGAGTTTGATGTAGTGGCCAATCATGAGGAGGCAGAGACTCACGTGGTGGTGCACATCCAAGATGAGAACGACAACAGTCCGCGGTTCTCCCAGCCTTCCTATGATGCCTCAGTGGATGAGAACGTCCCAGTTGGCAGCAGCGTTCTGAAGGTAACGGCTTCAGACAGAGACTCGGCAGAGAACGGCTTTTTGACCTATGCCATTGCAAACTCTGGAGCCGTGCCTTTCATCATAGACGCCTTCACAGGTGTCATCTCCACTTCCCAGCACCTGGACTACGAGTTGATGAACAGGTGGTACCACCTGAGGGTTTGGGCGTCAGACAGCGGTCGCCCCTTCAGTCGGGCCAGTGAGTGTGCTGTCACCATCACCATGAACAACGTCAATGACAATGTGCCACTGTTTGAGTACGTGGACTGTAATCTGACAGTGCAACCTGACCTGCCAAAAGGACACGCCATCCTCAACCTGTCCGCTATCGACCGGGATGAGCTACAGCAGCTCAGGTACAAAATCGAGGCCGGGAATGAGCTCCAAGTGTTCAGGATGAACCCCGTCTCTGGAGCTTTGGTTCTTCATGAGGCGATCCCTGTGAGTGTGGGTTCATTCACTCTGGAAGTGACGGCTTCTGACGGAGAGCACCGCTCCGAGGTTTTGGTGGTCAGAGTAACAGTCACTAACACAGGAGATGAGTCTGTTGTTCAGTGCAAGGAGACAGGAATCATCAAAGAGCTCAACGACAAACTGATCAATTCAATCAGGCCTGTGTTAACCAATCAGGAGGAAGAAACATTCTCAGACATTCACATCACTAACCGCCATGTTCCAGCATTCGACCGGAACATTGTCTCTTCAATAAACCTTTCTGAGGACCACCAGCTAAACTCACTCATCCTTCAGGTTAAGGCCTCAGACGGAGATTCTGGTTTTAATGGAAAGCTGGTGTATTCCATCTCAGGAGGGAATGAAGACGGTTGTTTCTACATTGACTTGTTCTCCGGAGATCTTCAGCTGGTCTGCACTTTGGATCGAGAGTCCAAAGAGTTGTACATCCTCAACATCACTGTTTACGACCTGGGAGTCCCACAAACTTCTGCATGGAAGCTCATCACTGTCAACATCTTAGACGTCAATGACAACCGACCAGTCTTTGGTCAGCCCAGGTACGTCCTCCACATTCCTGAGGACATGGAGCTGGACTCTGTGGTGTTTAAAGCTCAAGCTGTGGACTCGGACCCCGGCAGTAACATCCAATACTCTCTGCTGACTTCCACCGACATGTTCAGGCTGGACCCAGACACAGGAAACATGAGGTTAACATCCCGACTGGACCGAGAACGTTCACACAGACATGACGTACGAATCCAAGCCAGAGACCAGGAAGCTCCGGACCAGTCTTTCTCCATCACTGACCTCGTTGTGGTGGTGAAAGACATCAACGACAACCCACCAAAGTTCCTCCCACAGATCTACACAGTAAAGGTCCCAGAGGACGTCCCTGTCGGAACCCTGCTGGTGTGGGTGGAGACTGTGGATATGGACCTGGGTGGGGGAGGGATGGTCAGCTACAAGCTGAAGAACACAGAGAGTGGAACATTCCACCTAGACTCGTCCACAGGAGCTCTGACCCTGGAGAAGGACTTGGACTTTGAGAAGAGTTCGTCCTATAACCTTACGGTGTGGGCGGTGGACCACGGCCTGCCTCGCTCGCTCTCCTCCTCCTGCTTCCTGCAAATCCAGGTCCTGGATGTCAACGAGAACTTGTATACTCCCACCTTCTCAGAGCTTGTGTACGAGGCTGCGGTGATGGAGAACATGCCAGCAGGAACGTCTGTTGTTACACTCACTGCTTCAGACGAGGACAAGGGAAGAGACGGAGATGTCCGCTACCGAATCCACGATGGCTCGGGGCTTGGAGTGTTCGCCATTGATGAGAAAACAGGTGAGAGACATTATTCCACCCATTCATAACCAGCCTCCAGCAAATCCAGTAAATATAGCTCAATTATGAGCTCCAGAGTTTGAAGGATCCTTTCAATAATGCCACACATTCTCTCACATTTTATCCTGAAAAATCAAAATCAAACACATCTCTAAACCAGAGCTACAATGAGATAAGCATCAGTAAACACTGACATTTTACCCCAGTGCTCCATTCAATCCTATGAAGCTACAGTATAAACTAAAATTAAACAAATTCATGTTCTCATCTGGAATCACAGTGTGGGGTGTTCAGGGACTGTCAGTATTGTGATCTGGGCTTAAACACTGATACTTTCAGATGTTCAAAAGTCCCTGAATGCCCATCATGGTGGACTGATGGTGTGTTCAGGGCTCCAGTGTCAGGCTTGTCTCACAGGGTGTTTACAGCCTGACATTTCCTCCTCTGATCTGTGGACGCGTCGGGACTCGTGAGGGACGCGTCCTCGAGGTGTTTGGGGGAGGTTTCATGGAGGTGAGCTGTTCTGCCTGCAGCGTGAGGAGCTGCATTCCTGCAACAGATAAAACCAGGAAGCCGCTCAGCTCTCTAAGGCTTTAGGAGTCCTGAGGTGCTCTGAGTCAAGCAGGAAGCTCCTCAAACAGCTGCTCAGCTTTAGCTAAAGAAAGACAAACCAAAGCAGCTCCTGAAGGACTTTATACAGATCTCTGAACGTACACACATCCTGTACTACAGTCCTGACTCCCCTTCATTTCACTGAAGGTTCAAAGATACATGTTACATCTTACCTCTTCCCTGCTAAACAATGCTAACCACTGACTAATTACTCACCAGTGCTAACCGTTCACTGACTAACTACTACCAACCACTAACACTAACTGCTAACCAATGCTATACACTGACAATAACTACTAACCAATGCTAACCAACTCTAAACACTGACTAAAAACTAACCAATTCTAAACACTAACAATACCTACTAACCAATGCTAATCATTGAAACCAACAGCTAACCAATGCTAAGCACTGATACTAACTGCTAACCAATGCTAACCACCAACACTAACTGCTAACCAATGCTAACCACTAAGTGCTAACTAATACTAATCACTGACATGAACTTTTAACCAATACTAATCACTTAGTGCTAACTATTGCTAACCCGCTGATTCTAACTGTCAACCAATGCTAATCACTAAATGCTAACCAATGCTAACCACTAACACTAACTGATAACAAATGTATGTCCTACATCATTAAAAGCCCTGCTGATGGACAAGCTAACCCTAAATTAATCAATGGATGAACTAATCCTAGCCTGAATGGACTCACTCACTTGTCTGTTCTGTGTCTCTGATCAGGGGTCATTCGTACGTTGGAGACGTTGGACCGTGAACTTGTCCCTCACTACTGGCTCTCCGTCTGTGTCTCTGACCTGGGGACAAAGCCTCTGCTGTCCTGGACACACGTCTTCCTTGAGGTCCTGGACGTGAACGATAACGTCCCGCAGTTTTCCCAGCCGCTCTACTTCGGGTCTGTCTCAGAGGAGCAGGACAGTGTCCCTTCTTTGCTCCAGCTGCAGGCCTCTGACAAGGACACGTCCTCCGAGGGACGACTGTCCTTCCACATCCACCATAGTCATCGTTCCCAGTTCACTGTGGAGCCAAAGACGGGTGAGTGAACAAACCACAGAACAGATAACTAGAGCACAGATAGGCTGTTGTGTCCTCGCCTACAGTTGAGGCACTGGACACTGGTCGAACCTTCATTTTATGAGAAAATCAAGATTTAATTTTTTTATTTTTCAAATACTTTAGTTGGAGTGATAAAAAAAGAACTCCATGCTTCAAAGTATCGGAGGTTTTAAAACGTCCTGTTTTAGTGCAGAGCAGCGTCTGTGTTTGTGTCAAATCCACAGCTGATTCAAACTCTTGTTATTGGTTTGGACCAATAAACTGCAGGTTGAAGACAAACACATGGCTACTGAAGCATCTATTCTGATTATAAGAAACAAACACATGCTCATGACAAAGTTCTATATTTTCTGTCACTCCTTTCAGAAAGTGAAACCCATCTATGATATAGACTCCGGACACATAGAGTGAAATATTTCAAGTCTTTATTTTTAAAATGTTTGATGATGAAGCCGACGGATCCCAGAGCGGTTAAACAGGAAATATCCGGATGGATACTAAACTAGTCATTGGGCTGGCCTTCCCGACAGGCAACATTTTTTAAAAAAAACAATGATTTAAAAAGGTATAATAAGCTTGAAACACACCCTTTACAATCACTGTACATGTTTTCTTTTAAATGAATATTAATATAAAAAATCTGTAACTATACCTGCTAATCTTCTGCCCATATTTATTCTAATTTTATTTGAATTCTTGTTCTATTCTTTACAATTCTATTGTGTTGTTTGCACATTGTGTTCTTTGGTTTTAAGATTTGTGTTATTGACGAGTAAAACCAAACAGGAAAGCAGAAATGTCTTTGTACTTTAATATTTTATTTTAACTTTTGATTGCACTGTTTTGCATTGCTTTTGGATTTTGCACCATTTTTGTTATTGTTCCCTAGAAACATTTGCGCTATACCTGTAGGTGTTATATTGTATTATAGTGCATTATTCTAAATGCTTGGATTTTTTTCAATGGTATGTTGTGTCGCGGAATTGTATCATTTTGTTTTGATATTTAAAATAAATAATAATGTGTACACACTGTGTATAGACTTGCCTAGGGCACAAATGACCTAAAGTCAGGTCATACTCAACCGTCCCATGATGCATTAGGAGCTGAATGTAAAATGGACCTGTGACCAGCTTCAAACTAAGAATCAAACATTCCCTTCTCAAAATAAAAAAGATTTATTTTTGTCTTCCATTAGTTTCTTCTTTTTTTTTTAACCCTTTTGAAAATAAGAGTTAACAGGAAGTTTAGTCAGTAACACAATGGAGGGTCTCTGAAAATCTCTGAAATGTTGGCATGAAATGTGTTTTCCACAAGTTTTATGGATCAAATGAGCACATGTTGATATTCTACTTGGTCACTTTCTCACTTCAAATGTTTTCAGAACTTTCAAAGTAAAGGTGGAGAATCAACAGAGATATTTAGCCTCAGTGTGATTCAGGTTTTTAATGCTGTAGGTTCCAAATGCATCTTGGGAAATTTGGAAGTATACTTCAGTGGGAACACTCAGCATTCTAACCATACTAAAAGTATATAGTAGACAGTACGTACTTACTGAGTTTCTAGTGTGTGGTACGGAGTGTGAACACAGCCATTAACTTTAATGGAATTGTTTCTATTACGCAGCAGTTACTCATCCAGTAGAAATCTGGAGCAATTGTTTCGATCCAACCTTTAATGTGTGGCAGTAAAACGTGACAAAATGTTATTTCCCACAAGATTTTCAGTGTGTGTGTGTGTGTGCGTGCGTGCGCGTGCGTGTTAAAACCATCCCAGTGAGGCGTGTCATTGAGCTCAGATCTGAACATGTCGCTGAGAAACTGGATCAGAGTTCACTGGAAATCCTCAGACAAGTGTTTACTACAACAACCAGCACTCGGTAGTTAGTCAGTCAGTAGTTAGTCAGTTAGTAGTTAGTCAGTTAGTAGTTAGTCAGTTAGTAATAGTTCAAGTCTGAGTGGTTTATTTGTTTTGCTGTTAGTGTTAAACTCAGTTTAAAATCAGTTTTACTTAAGACTTTGATCGGCCATGACAACACGCCTGCACTCGCCCCTGAGTGTGTGTGAGTGTGTGTGTGTGTGTGTGGGAAAACTCACGATAGTTTGACACTAATGACTAAATACACAGTGGGTGTTGTTACCGCCCAACAGGGGGTTTGTTACACAAACAGTTTGTGTGTTTGCTCAGTTGTGTTATTGCTGCTGCTGAGGCACTAAACAAGTCGTAACACACGTGTGTTTGTAAAGGAATCAACAACTAATACTGTGTGTGTGTTTGTGTGTGTGTGTGTGTGTGTGTGTGTGTGTGTGTGTGTGTGTGTGTGTTCACAGGTGTTTTAGGCACTAAGGCCGCTTTGGATCGTGAGGATAAACCTGAACACACTCTTGAGGTGAAGCATTTGTTTCCTTTTCTAAAACAGGAAATGGTTTCATCTGTTGGTAACATTGACGTTTATTTATATTAAGATGGTTCATTATTATAACACTAATATTACCTTACCCTTTAAAGCAAGTGTTCTCAACCTTAGGGTTAGGACTCCATTTGGGGTCGCAGAACACTGGGAGGGGGTCACCAGAAGTCTTTGAGTAGCTAAGACTATTTTCTGAAAAATTTTGCACATTATAATGCATTTTTTGCTACATTATTCCCATTTCTGACACTTCATCAATCATATTTCAATGCCTTTTCTGCAAATTTTTTCCACTTTAAAGACATTTTTGGCACTTATAAATCCTTTCCACCACTTTTCCCAAATTAGTTGCATATGTTGAGTCATTATTGTCACTTGAATCTCTTTTCACCATATTTTATGCTTATTTTTGCCAATTTGACTACATCACGTCAAGACAATTACTTGCCAAATCAAAATAATTGTTCCTACTTTTTAAATGACATTACCCCAACCCTACCCTCCTCCCAATTTCTCTCTTTAAAGCCAATATTAAGTACTTTGAACCCTGTAGCCAACCTGTTGCGTTTTGCTGTTCCAGGTCGTTGTGTCTGATAATGGTTCTCCGCCTCTTCGCTCCACGGCCACTGTCATCATCCGTGTCCTAGACATCAACGACAACAAACCAAAATTTACTGACAAACTCTTTCACGTGAAGCTGCTGGAGCAGTCGCAGCATGCTGGGCCGCAGGAGGTGTGCAGGATGGTTGCCCGTGATGAGGACGATGGTGTGAACGCGGCAGTGAAGTACAAACTACAGGATGGAGATGGACAGTTCGAGATCGACGCGCTGACAGGCGTGGTGACGTCACACGGAGAGTTCCATGCCGGAAATTACACAATCCTCACTGTACGTTACCGACATCACAGAGATATCAAATGAGAAACAACGCTATCTAGTGTTTATGTGGTGTAACTTCAGCAACGCAGACAGAAAAACTGTACAAAATAAATCCCAGTGCGTCAGTTTGATAAACTTCACCCAAATTCATGAAATATTGAAGTGTTCCCATGGTTACACAAAGCTTCATGCTTTGTAAAGTCTATGACGTTTTTATATATTTTATATAATGTTAACATAAACTGCATAATTCTTTAAAAAGTTTTTAATCCTTTGTCGCAGTGACATCAAACAATCTCCACAGCCTTGTCATCCTCTAGTGTTAGTGTGGTGTAACTACGTCAAAACAGACATCGACGTACATGTCCTGCAAAGTTCACAAAGTTTCTTCTTCCCTTCATCACACAGTAAGTTTTCTTCATTGGTTTCAGGTTAGAGCCACAGACGGGGGCCGTCCGTCACGTTCCTCGACGGCTCGGCTTGATGTCCAGTGGATCGACCGGCCACTGCCGAGCCCAGAGCCCATCACGTTTGCGGATCCACTCTTTACGTTTGCTGTCATGGAAACAGAGCCTGTCACTCACATGGTGGGGATTATTTCCACGGAGACGCACCGACAAAGATGGTTTCACATCGTTGGTGAGTCCAAGAGAGTTTAAAGGGCAAAAATCCAGGAGACAAACTACAGGTCAATGGCATGGTACTAATTAAAAACCCGCAAAATGACCTTATGAACCAGAAATTAGTCTGTTAATGAACCAGTACTTGGTCTGTTAATGAATAAGGGTGTAAGAAAAAATTGATTCTGCGATATATCGCAATATTTTACCACGTGATAATCGTATCGATCAAAAAAATGTCCAAATTAATTCTTTTAATCATGTTTTTTAACGAGAAACATTAGTTTGCACTAACATGTGCATAGCACATAAACACCTGGTTACTAGGTGTCAGTTAAACTACCTCACTTTATTTTCATCACACATACTGGGCACTTTTATAGATGCATGTGGTTAATTATAAAAAAAAAAGAATTTAAGAACTTAACAGAATCAGAATTGGTTGTAAAAACAAAATGTAAATTGACCGTTTGATAAACACACCACTTGTTTTTGATATTGGTGCTTGGATTACAGTTAGTTACTATTAACTTGTTCTCACAAGTTTAAAATAAATGAAATATATATTGTATTTCATATTACTGTGTACTTGTAAAGGTGAAATTTGTAATGATTGATAACCTAATTTATCACGATGTACAGTATATCGTATTGATTAGGATTGGGATATATCGTATTGTGACATGCAAACTGTGAATCGTAACGTATTGTCAGATTCATGGCAATGCACACCCCTATTAATGAACCAGTAGCCTGTTAATGAAGCAGTAATTCAATGGATCCTTTGTCAGACGGGGATGCAGACAGAGACTTTGACATCGGGCGTGAATCAGGAACTCTGTCCATCGCTCGACGACTGAACGCCACTCGGCACAACAACTACACCCTGACAGTGCTCGTCAGTGATGGATACCACAGCGCCACCACACAGGTCAGAAGTCAGCACACACATCAGGATACAGTGTTATTATACACTGAGGAAGGATGATTGTCCTTACTTTGTCCTCTCCACCTCTCCTCAGGCCTACATCCGAGTGCTTGACATGAACGAACATCGGCCCGTTTTCCTGAAGACGCTGTACCAGGTAATGATGAAGATGATTCAATTCAACTTTATTTATATAGTGCTAATTAGAACAGTAGTCATCTCGTAGCATTTGTCGCAAAATATGAAATAAATAATGAAAAACAACCAACAATTCCACATGAGCAGCATCAACAAAGGTGGAGAGGAACGACTCCCTTCGAACAGGAAGAAATGTGTTAGAACCAGGCTCAGAGGTGGCGAACGTCTTCCCTGACTGGTTGGGATGGTGGACAGAAAGAGGAGAACAGAACAAGAACATCAGAGACTAGTTATACTGGGAGCCACAGATCAGGAACTGCCAACTCCAGCGTGCTAAACTATGTGCGAGTGGAATTAGTATGGGACTTGAACATCAGTGTAAATAGTGTGTAAGCGGTGTGGTGGGAATGTTACAGAGGTCAGAGGTCTCTACTTTGTCTGTGTGGAGAGCATCTGTTAGAGGACTACGTGTAGATGGAATGAGGGCGTGGTCGGTCGAATGAGAGGGGTCAGAAGGCGGAGATGAGGCTGCACGTTAACCACAACCGTGCCAGTCTGGGCATCACCCGGATTGTGATTGAATGTGATGTTAGTGTTCTACTCGACAATTTAAGTTTTTACTTTCTATCTTTAGGTTTAGGGCTGTGTCTCTAGTGGTTAGCTTAACGCTTTTATATGATATAAGTTTTTTCCAATAAGTAGGTTTGATATAAAGTCAGATGTTGATGATGATGATTGTGTTGATGATGATCATGTAGGTCCAGGTTCCTGAGGACGCTCCTCCCTGGTCCAACATCCTTCAGGTCTCGGCTACGGACGCAGATGTCCACAGTCAGATGTTGTTCTCTATCCACAGTAGCATCCATCCTAACAGCAGCGCATCCTTCCAGCTCCACCCTCGCAGCGGAGTCCTGGTTCTGACCCAGAAACTGGACTACGAGGAGGCAACCTCACACACACTCATCATTATGGTACAATGGATGAATAATTAATGAATAATGGATGGAAGATGGATGGATGAATGTTGGATGATGGATAGTTGAATTGATGAATGATGGATGACAGATAAATGATGGATGGATGATGATTAATGATGGATCAATGATACTGTTAGATGGATAGATTGAAAGATGAATAGATTGAAAGATGAATAGTTGGATGATAGATTGATGGATGATGACAGATGGATAAATGTGGTTCCAGGTGAGGGATCAGAAGATCCCTGTGAAGAGGAACTTTGCTAAGGTGGAGGTTCAGGTGGAGGACTGTAACGACCACAGCCCCGCCTTCCTAAGCTCTCGCTACGATGCCAACGTCTCCAACCTGGCAACCCCGGGGACCCCCGTAATCAGAGTTACGGCCCTGGACAAAGACCAAGGCAGCAACGCCCACATTAAATACACGCTGCACTCAGGTGAAACCAAACACACACACACACACATGCACACGCACACACAAACTGACGTCTTCTCTGTTCTTCAGGTAACATCGACGGTGTGTTCTCCATTGACCCTGAGCTCGGCTCCATTGTGGTTGCTAAGCAACTGGACCTGCAGCCTCTGGACCGCTTCCACCTCACGGTGACGGCGTCCGATCATGGCTTCCCCCAGCTCAGCGACATCTGTTCTGTCCACGTACATGTCCAAACCTCCGACCGAACGCCACCCGCCTTCCCTTCAGAGGAATACCTGACAGAAATCAGTGAATCAAGTGGCGTTGGCACGTCGGTGCTCTCAGTTTCTGTCTCCAGCCCTGCTGCAGTGCATTATGGGATAGAGAGTGGCGACCCACTGGGCACGTTTTACATCAACCCTTACACTGGGCTGATTTCCACACTCAAGCTCCTTGATTATGAGCAGCAGAAATCCTACAAGCTGAAAGTGGCAGCAACGTCCACGGCGGGCGTCTGGTCTCGGACCCTGGTCCACATCTACGTGAAAGATGAGAATGACAACGAGCCGATGTTCCATCAGGGGGCGTACACGGGGTACATTAGTGAGGCGGCTCCTGAGAACAGCATGGTGATGTGGCAGAGAAACACACCGCTGGTCGTCCAGGCCTCGGATGCGGATCAAGACTCCAACTCTGTCCTGACGTATCAGATCCTTGAGGCCGACGCTCTGAAGGTCTTCAAGATCGACTCCAACACTGGTTCCCTCTCTCTGGTGTCACTTGTAGATTTTGAAACCAAACCTGAGTACCATTTTACAGTGCAGGTGAAGGACTCGGGCGTACCATCGCTTTATGCTGCAGAACCCGCCAAGGTCACCGTTCAAGTCCTGGATCTGAATGATTGCCCCCCAAAGTTCTCCATGCCCGTCTACGAGCCATCGGTCCTTCTCCCGTCAGTCCAAAACGCTGAGGTGGTGCGTGTAATGGCCCATGATGCAGACTCTGCAATATCGTATGATATTGTGGAGGGAAACGTGCACAATGCCTTCTCTATCCACCCTGACAGCGGTCTGATCACAGTCAGCAATCACTCTGAGTTCAGGTCTTCCTACAAGCTGACGGTCACTGCCTCGGATGGCCTGTACACAGCCTCAGCCACTGTCAGAGTGAACACCTCTAATCTGACCATGAGCGATCTCACCTTTGAGCAGGAAGTGTACTCAGCCAGAGTCCCTGAGAACCTGCAGACTGTCCAAACTCTGGCTGTGCTCAAAGTCAGAGGATGCTATTTGAACGAACCTCTTGTGTATTCAATCATCAATCCAGCAGGAAGGTTCTCCATCTCTCCAACATCTGGCGTTTTGAAAAGCACCAGTTTACCATTCGATCGTGAAGAGCAGAATGTTCACAACTTGGTGGTGAAGGTCGAGGACATGAGAGAGCCGTCCAGAACCGCCACGGTCCAGGTCAAAGTCTTTATTGAGGATGTCAATGACAACCCACCACAGTTTGTAAATCTGCCATATTCAGTGATGATTGCTGAGGACTCAGAGCCAGGAGATGTTCTGTTCCAGGTTAGTGCTGAGGACAAGGATCTGGAAGAAAACGGATCCATTATCTACTCATTGGAGGAGGACTTTCACCTTTTCAGAGTTGATCCTCGTTTAGGTGATGTTTCCCTTCAGAAACCTCTGGATTTTGAATCCCTGAACAAATATGTGCTGACTGTGTCAGCAACGGACGAAGGCAAGCCCAAACACAGAATCCAGGCTCAGCTCAGTCTTCAAGTCAGGAATCGAACCAATCCGATTTTCCAGACTTTACTCTATCCTCTGAAGGTCCCTGAAAACACACCTCCCTTCACCACCATCCTGCACGTCCAGGCCAGGAACCCTGAGGGTTACCGGCTCATCTACAGCCTCCAGGAGGAAAATGCCTCCAAAAACTTTCAGCTTGATTTCAAAACTGGCGTATTGTCTGTTGTTGAACCAATGGACTACGAGAGCCAAACTCTACACAGTTTGACAGTCAGGGCCACAGACTCTGTGACTGGAGTGTTCTCAGAGGCCTCAGTGGAAATAGAGGTGGAGGATGTGAATGATAATGCCCCAGTCTTCTCTCAGCTGACCTACAGCACCAACATCTCAGAAGGTCTGCCCGTTAGCACGTCAGTGTTTCAGCTTTCTGCCTCAGACAAGGACTCTGGGAGGAACAAAGATGTGACCTTTCAGATAGTTGGAAACAATGAGGGCTACTTTGGGATTGACCCTTTGACAGGAATTTTATTCACCCAGCAGGTGTTGGACTATGAGAGCAGGAAGGACTTTATTCTGAAAGTCAAAGCAGTGGATAATGGGTCTGTTCCTCTCAGTGCCGAGGCCCTTGTCTCTGTGAATGTTACTGATGTCAATGATAACCCCCCAGACTTCCTCAGCCCAAAGTATGAAGCTACACTCGATGAACTGGCGAACTGTGGTCACATAGTAATCAAGATCCAAGCCTCGGACCCCGATACCAGTGACCAGAATGACCTCCGCTACAAAATCCTCTCAGGCAATGAGGACCGCTACTTCCACATCAACCAGTCCTCAGGGATTATCTCCTTCTCCAACGTGTGTAGGAGGAACCTGGACCCTCACTATAACCTGACAGTGGCTGTGACTGACGGCGTGTTTCAGAGAACTGCACCCGTTAACATTGACATGATAAACAGCAACCGACACAGCCCTCACTTCAAGCAGAGCGTCTATGAGGCTGAGCTTGCCGAAAACGCAAAGGCAGGAACACCTGTGATACGCGTGGCTGCCATCGACCCTGACGATGGGCTGTACGGCAACGTAGACTACACCATCATCAACAAGCTGGCGAAGGAGAAGTTTGAAATCCACAAAGATGGACAGATCATCACTACTCAGTCGCTAGACCGGGAGAATACCACACAAAGAGTCGTCGCCATTAAAGTAATGGCCAAGGACGGGGGAGGAAGGGTGGCCTTCTGCACTGTCAAAATCATCCTCACCGATGAGAATGATAATGAGCCACAGTTCAAAGCCTCGGAGTACCAGGTTTCTATCCAGTCCACGGTGAACAAGGGCACGCCTGTCATCCAAATTGTGGCCTATGACGCAGACGATGGCAAAAATGCAGATGTCTCCTACATGGTGGACAAAGCCTCTGAGATCATAGAGGACATCATCGAGATCAACTTGTCCTCTGGCGTTGTGAGCGTTAATAAAAGTCTTGTTGGCATGGAGAACAGAATCCTCAATTTTAACGTCAAAGCTCGGGACGGGAGCCTCCCGTTTAACAACGCCACCGTCCCTGTCCAGCTGACAGTCGTTCCTCCTGAGGTTCCTCTGCCCAAGTTCTCAGAGCCGCTCTACACTTTCTCAGCTGCCGAGGACCTTCCCGTGGGGGCAGAGATTGGCTCAGTGCGGGCGAACGCAGACACGCCGGTCATCTACAGGCTGGTGAATGGGAACACAGTGGAGAGCAACAAGGACAAAGTGTTCAGTTTGGACAAAGAGAGCGGCACATTGCTGCTGCAGAAGAATATCGACCACGAGAGCACCAGGCGCTACGAGATAGACGTTATTGCACAGGGGAACCACAATGGGACCGAGGTGACATCCCTGGTGTCCGTCAGGATTCAGGTTCGGGACGTGAACGACAACCAGCCAGTGTTTGATGCCAGTCCGTACCGAGCCTTCCTGGCAGAGAACTTGCCGGCTGGGACGACGGTCATCCAGGTGAGTCCCATCAGGTCCTTGTTAGGTTCTTCCCACAGTGTGTGTATAATCTGTACTTTCACATGTGTTGTGGCGCGGTGTGTTACAGCAGTGAAACATTACTTTTATCAGGGTTGTCACTGACTCTTTAAATCATTATTTTTACCAGTCTTTGTTCAGATTTATTCACCTTTAGAGTCCAGTTAAGACCATCAGAATCACTGCATTATAAAGAGATCAGAAATTTAAAGCTTCAGCTTTTTTCAATGTAAGGAATCATGGCTCTGCTGTATTGGATTGTGTGTTACTGACCCAAAGAAACTCAACATATGAAAAACAACCTAAAGAAAAAACAACTGATTCGTCTAAAGAGAATCTTAGACGTCTTCCAGTGCCATTTACTAAGTAACTAACACCAAGTCTTTATCTGAACAATAAGAGCATCAATTGAACACCCTGGTCCCTCACACACAGGAAATTACCACACAGGATTTTTATGATTTATACTCACTGATAACGTCATTTTTTTCATATCTTATTGTTTAATTGTTCAGAGTTATTGTTTATTCAATCGTTTTCACACTTTATAGTTTTTTTAATCTTTTTATCTTCTTTTTCTTCTCTCTCATTGTTTTGTTTTTTGTTTGATTGTGACACCAGCTTTAACTCACACTTTTATTTCTTACTCTTTGTCTGTTCTTACTGATGGCGTTAGTTAGCCCTGTCAGCACTTTCTGTTGTCCCATAAAAATGTTTATACCGATACACCCACGCTTTTATTTCCTCAACTACAATTCCACTGAGGAATTTTAATCCGTGTTGGTCGAAGTTTGGCAGATAGTGAACAGTTTGGTTATGTGTAAACTAAACATGTTTACACTTCCTTTGAATAATCAAAGTCACATGACAAGACCATATGTTAGCTTAATGCTAACCTATAATAGGAAATCACATTGACAGGCTAAGGGAGTTAGCATCACGTGTATCAGCACCTTCACCCTTACTGTACCAGTGGTTGTAACCTCACAGAGTGCTGAGTCAGCATTAATATGTTCACTAAATAAACAACTTACAACAACTGCTGACTCTGAGGCAGCCCCAAAGAACCTTAAAACATCACATGAATAAAACCTCACCTCACCCATGGGAGGTGCCATTACCTGATAGCAGAGGTGGAGACTCGAGTTACATGACTTGGACTCAAGCCACAAATTTAATGACTTTAGACTCGACTTGACAAAATAACGAAGGACTTGCAACTCGACTTATCATAATAATAGTAATACATTGGATTTTATATAGCGCTTTATCATAGACACTCTACAGAATTAAGACATTATTCTTTCACTCCATACTTTTATTGTAGCCACAGCTGCCCTGGGGCAAACTGACAGAAGCGAGGCTGCCATGGTGCGCCATCGGCCCCTCCGACCACCACCAACACTCACACAATACATTCATGCTGTGGATGAAGTGTCTTGCCCAAGGACACAATGACAGATACCACTGGGGCGACTGTCCCCCACTGTGACACCTGGAATTCTCAGTGGTCTCCCATCCAACTACTAACTAGGCCCAGACCTGCTTAGCTTCTGACACCCAATTTCCACTGGATGCGGCTCCACTACGTTACGTCATCGCCGCTTCACCGGAGCTGATAGGTTTCCACTTTATTCTATGTGTTAATTTCCACCGGGTCCGCTGCGGTGCATGTCTACTCCTTCCCAGGTACAGTAGTCCGGTGCCCTGCGCCAGATATACGCAGGGCTTCTATTTCTGGCGGACACCGGAGCACGACACATCAATCAGCACAGAGCAAATGAAGCTAAACAGGAAATTAAGCATGTACTCCGCAATAAAATATCGGGTTACTTTTCAAAATAAAACACTTCAGACTATATTTCAAGTAAATACATCACCAAAAGTCATAATGTGCAAAAACAAATTCACATCCACTATATTGATTCCTCTCATACTGTAACTCACTGTAAACTGCATCAACTTTGATTTAGTTCATGTTTTACTGGTGCAGTTTTATCTCTTCTCTGTTGGCTGTTGATAAAAAATGTGTCTATGACAAATCCAGAGAGTCCAACCTTCTTGTTCTCCTTCGTTAAGAACACTGACCTGTTTATCTGTTTATTGGTGCGTTTATAACACATACATTTAACTGCGTTCTCATGCGATTATATAAATATCGTGAGAACTCCTCTGTCTCGTGACGTCACAGTCGTTCAACCGGAGCGCACCGCGGCGCACCAAAACGCAACCGGTGTGGATTACCGGACGGCGGACAGCGGTGAAAAACTGGATCGGTGCCGTGGCGCAGCGGAGACGTATCCAGTGGAAACCCCGGGTGAGATCTAACTAGATTGGGCAATGACAGGCTGGTATGGCCACAAACTTAGACTTAAACCTGTAAACAAATGACTCCTTCCTTCCTGCCCTTCCATGAAATAGGATTTTATAAAAATGCCTCTGCTGGACGGCACTCTGCCATCCAACATTGATAGACAAGTCTACCTTTAAACAAACTAGCAGCCAATCAGGAAGCAGCTCAAAACATCAAGCTAGGCAGAGATGTGCTGCACTAGCAAAGAATTCAAAGAGGGATGTCCTTTGGATTTAATGATTATACTATCATTAATGATTGATTTGGAAAAAAAATTATCTAGTTCTACTTCCCAGTATGATTATTGTTTGTTTGGTTAACAGAGGAACTTTTTAAATCTAAAAAGATGCTGGATTGATTAGTTTATAAAAGCATTATGTCAGATTAAATCACTATTAGTTGAGAAATATGTACTCTGTTCAAGTAATTCATTGTTTATATCAGTTAGATAAACTTGTTCTGTAAAATTGCACTAGCTGTGGTACTTTATGTACTTTCTACTTGTTAAGACGTAAATTAAAGTTAAGGACTTATGACGTGTCTTGGACTTGAATGGCCTTGACTCAAGACTTGACTTGGACTTGATTGTCGTGACTTGGGACTTGACTCGGGGCTTGAGTGACGACTTGAGACTTACTTGAGACTCTAGAAACAGTGACTTGTTCCCACCTCTGCCTGATAGGTCAGAGCGTCAAAAGTTACCAACTGATTACAATCAATAGCATATGTAGATTCTATTGGACATCAGGTATAAATAATGCTATGCTGACCTCAGGTGACAGCCAACGACCCAGACTCCGACACCAATGGTCTAGTCACCTACAGCCTGGAGTCCTTTCCTGACATGTCTGACATCACTGAGGTGTTCACCATCGACGGGGAGACGGGCTGGATCACTACGGCACGGGAGACCGACTGCGAGACCATCCGGGTGTTCAGGTTGAATGTGGTGGCCACCGACCATGGTGGCGAGCTAAAGCTGTCCTCCACCGTCATGGTGGAGGTGATGATCATGGACGAGAATGACAACCCACCGATCTTCTCCGAGGAAGTTTACCGTGGCTCGGTGCATGAGAACAGCTTGCCGCTGGAGCCCATCGTCACCATGACAACCACAGATAGAGACGTGATGCTGGAGAACCGGTTGGTGACGTGTTACATCACAGGTGTGTGAGTTTGAATTTGTTAGTGTCCAATTATTATTATTATTATGTTTACTCATACATTAGCCAAAAGGCTCATTCTTCTGCAGTCCTTTGACAAAAACGAACCTGAATACATACAAACATCAATAACAGGTAATAATAGGAGACAGAGACGTACACACAGGACAGTCAAAGCATAGTGTTAGAACACCAACAGTCAGTATTGTCTGAGACACACAGAGAGGACAGAGACAGAAAGAGTAGAGTATGTTTTAAGGTTCTTTCGGCTTGTCCACAGATGGAGACGCACTGGGACAGTTTGCAGTAGTGCAGCTGGAGGACGAGTGGGGACTGATCCTAAAGGACAGTTTGGACAGAGAGAGACGAGAGAAATATGAACTGAGGGTGACGGCCACCGATGGCAAGTTTGAGTCTTCGGTCCGTGTAAATGTCCAAGTGTTGGACGTCAACGACAACAGTCCACAGTGTGAGCAGGTGAGGGACACACTCATTCTTTGAAGACGCCTCAATGTGTGTTTAAGAGTCCCAACAGTGTCCTTCTGTCTTAGCTGGTTAACACAGAGGATGTGGTGGAGAATTCTCCTCCAAACATCTTCTTGCTCCAAGTCTCGGCCTCGGATCCTGACACAGGGACTAACGGAGAGATCTCCTACACGCTGCATGGACCAGACAGAGACAAGTTCCGACTGGATCAAAGGACAGGTAGGAAGAAAATTAAGAAAAAGCAGGAGAAGTATGTGACAGAATAGAAAGAGTGTCTTTGTCCGCAGGTAAGCTCTTCACGTCGGCGCAGTTGGACCGTGAGAAGGACGAGGAGTTTCGGCTTGTTGCCAAGGCGACAGATGGGGGCGGGCGTTCCTGCCAGGCCGACATCGTGCTGAGGGTTCAGGACGAGAACGACAACCCACCGAGGTTCTCCTCTGACAGCTACCATGTCACCGTGTTCGACAACACCACCATACGCACGCCGGTTGCAGTGCTGTTCGCCAAAGATCCGGACACAGGTGTGCATCCACGGACAGGTGAGGAGCTGCGATTGGGTGCAAAAGATGCTGACCACTGACCTCTGACTTTAGGTATCAACTCGGAGGTCAGGTACTCCCTGCTGGAAGGAGAACCGGGGTTCTTCTCCTTGGAACAGTTCACAGGTGTTCTTCGGTTGGAGCGACCTCTGACCACTGAGGTCCCGCCCAGCTTTGATCTAAAGGTCAAGGCCTCCGACCGTGGACTTCCTCATCACTTGACCTCTGTAGCCACGGTGACAGTGGAGGTAATCTCATTAGAGGACTACCAGCCGGTGTTCCTGAGGGAGGAGGTCTCTGTGGAGCTCTCCGAGTCCTCAGCACCAGGATCAGAAGTGTTTCACCTGAGGGAGATAACCAATCAAAGACAAGAGGAGGAGCCTGTTCACTACAGCATCCTATCAGGAAATGAAGAGCAGCGATTCCTGTTAGAGCCTCAGACAGGTGAGTGTGTGTAATGCAGACATCTTTACTATGGTGACATGTTGCTATGGTAATGCCAGGACATTGTAAAAGCTGAGATTGTTGGAGGCCAATGTTGTCACGTGTAGTTTAATGTCAATCACAGACATCTTCTGTTCACTTCAGGTTTGCTGACTCTGTCCTCATTGTTGGACTTTGAGCTGACTCAGCAGTACTCTCTCTGTGTGGAGGGAAGCCACAGGAAGTCCTCTGACATCATCACGCTTCTCATTAACGTGACGGACGTCAATGACAACAAACCTACGTTTGAGCAGAATGACTACAGAGCAGAAGTTCCTGAGGACTCCAAACCTGACAGCCTGGTCCTGAAGGTACACACACGCACACACTTCTGGCTTCTTTATTCACAGTGTTCTCTTTAATGTAGTTGTACAGAACTTAATGGCTGGTTCAGGCTGTGGAGGTTTTCTTCCTCAGCTTTCAGACACTGCATGCAGTCCCTCTGTCCAGGTACAGGAGTAATGAAGAACATCAGGTTCTTGTTGTCCCGAGGGACATTTAGCTCCACAGCTAAAGCTATTCTTAAAGTATCTGATGCAGTCTGAAACGGGGATAGAAAGCTTCTGCTCCAGGAGCTCCACAGAGTTGTCCATCATGGTGTCAGGGGGATCGTACTTGTGACTGAGGGTCCAGTCTACATCCTAGTGTAGATCAGATGTGTCCTTGGTTGAAGACACAGAAGGTGGGAGACCTGCAGCCCCGCCTTCTCTGCATCAGTATCAGTGGAGGGTTTCCATTAAAAGCAGGAAGAGAACCTGCTGAACCTCTGTGGCTCCTTCAGCAGGATCATGTCCTGGACTTTGACCAAAGCATTCCTAGTTTGGTTTCCAGTGATGGTCATGAACCAGCAGGTGTCACTGTCCAAGTTCATTGTCCTGGTTAGTCTCTATTGTCCAGGAGAGGAAAGAGGACAACAGACAGAGAGGGCGATTTCTCTGAAGGTTTCCCAAGCACTCTGAGGACAGTTTTTGTGATGATGTCTACTCACACACTGTCGTCTGGTTCTCTGCAGGTCACAGCGTTGGATGCTGACAGTGCAGCTAACGGCCTGCTCAGATACTCCATCGTCGGTGGAGACCCTCAGCAGATGTTCTCCATCGATCCCAGAAGCGGAGACATCAGAGTGAGACAGGAGCTGAACCGAGAGGAGGTGAGTTGGACAGACAGGCACACGCACAAGCACCCGCACATGCACACGCACACACACACAGAATGTCTCTCTCACCCTCAGGTGCAGCACTTCGCTCTGACGGTCTTGGCTGCCGATGAAGGCCATCCTTCTCTGTCTTCTGCTGTTTACGTCACCATCACAGTCGCCGACGTCAACGACAACCCACCGACCTTCTTCAGAGTCCACCACAGTCTGCTGCTGCAGGTAAGACCAGGACCAGTTTCTGAGAAGCACAGCGAGCATGATTCAAAAGTGTGAACTTCTCGCTGCAGGAGGACGAGGCAGTCGGCTCAGCTCTGCTCCGATTGATCGTGACAGACAAGGACACACCCCCTAACGGTCCCCCCTTTTCCTTCACCATTGTCAGTGGCAACGAGGACAAACGTTTCCACGTGGACCAGGGTGGTCTGCTGTCTCTGTCCGCACCGCTACGGAGCAATGTGAGGGTTCTCCCGCCGCTGAAGGTCCAGGTGGGTCCACCCTGAGATGTGATTGTCACAATGCTGATTTATTCCTGTGAATGACAGTTAAATGAGTCCTCTGTGTCTTCAGGTGACGGACAGTGGACGCCCCCCCCCTCTCGTCCCTCTGTGTAATCAGTATTAGCATCTCGCAGCCAAGCCGGTTTCCTCCATCTGTCCTTCCTCTGGACATCTTCATCACATCCTCTGGTGGTCCGTTTGATGGTCGGTTCCTCGGAAGACTGCAGGGGTCCGACCAGGACCCAGAGGATATTCTGTCCTACGAGCTACAGTCCCAGAGTCCAACAGGGACCAGGTTTTCTGTATTCCAGGCCAATGGGCAGGTCTTGGCTGATGAGGACCTACAAGAGGGAACCTACATCCTGAATGTCAGTGTGAGTGACAGGAGGTTCAGCACAAAGACCCAGGTCAGAGTGCAGGTCTGGGAGGCCCGGCAGGAGGTTCTGGACTCTGGACTCACTCTGCAGATAAAGTCCACCACAGCTCAGGAGTTCCTGAGAGAACATTGGAAGGGCCTGCAGCGCATCCTGAGTCAGAACCTGGACCTTCCTCGCCTGGACCTACATCTCGTCAGCCTGCAGCCGTTGCAGGACCAAGAGAACCAGGAGGGCCAGAACCCGGAGGAACAGAACCAGGACCTGGAGGTTCTGGTGGTCTTCAGGCCTCAGAGTGGACTGTTCAGACGTCTGCCCATCAACAGACTACCAGGTAATGGTTTGTGTGTCAGCTGACTCCTGGTCTCACCTGTCTCAACGGTCTTCCTGTGTCCTCCTGCAGCCATCCTCTCAGACGTGGAGGACACTCTTGGTCTCAGCGTCCTCCATCTCACTCACAGTGTCTGTGTTGGACCCGACTGTTCTCATCCAGGATGTGTAAACTCAGTTCGACTGTCGCAGACTTTCAGTACCTTCAGCACCGACAGGATGACGTACATCACCCCAAGACACCGCTGGGAGCGCGTCTGTCCCTGCAACGGTACGTATGTCTGTAAGTCTGTCCCTACAACGGTATTCTAATTGGTCTGCGGTCCTAAGGTTCCTCTCTGAGGTTCGATGGCTCGTCCTACCTGAGGTTCTTTCACATGATGGACGGGGAAAGGGAGGACTTCAGCTTGTCTTTCAGCTTTAGGACAGTAAGGGACGAAGGAGTCCTCGTGTCCACCAGAGGAAGAACTGATTGGGGCCGAGTGCAGGTTTGTACTGGCTGTTTGTGTGTTCTGCCTGTGTGCCCTCCTCCGCTCCCTTCTGATTGGCTAATGTGTGTCTTCTACTCTCAGCTGATTGGTGGAAAGCTGTTCTTCCGCTTCAGGTGTGGAAGCTCCGCCCCAAAATTGCTGACAGTGCGCTCTGATTCGTTGTCTGATGGCCGCTGGCACAGCGTTCTGCTGGAGGTCGGCTCCGCCTTCCTCAGCCTGACCCTGGATGGGCTAAACCCCACCACGATCGCCCTTAATGAGCCCTGTCATGTGACTTGTTCCCATGATGCTCTGCTCTTTGCTGCCGTGGACTCCGCCTACAAAGACCTCCTGAACTTCACTGGTTGCTTAGATGCAATGAAGCTCAATGGGGAGCCAATCAAACCGGGCGTTGACTCTAAGTGGGTGGGGCCTGGCAGCAGGAGGGTGTTTGGAGTGTTTGAGTGCTGCACAGGGGGTCGAGCCTGTGACAGCACCCCCTGTCAGAATGGAGAACAGTGTGTAGAGGACAAGGACGGAGGTGAGAGGATTATTCAGAATATAGAGTTCATTACAGTTTGTGATGATGAATAATGAATTAATATGTGTGTGTGTGTGTGTGTGTGTGTGTGTGCGTCACAGTGCCGCGCTGCAGCTGTGTGGGCCCTCAGTGTGGGCGTTCACACACTGTGTGTTTTCCTGGCGTGTGTCCGACCGGCTTCAACTGTAGAGAATCTGAAGGCTCCGCCCACTGCGACCCGCTGCCTCAGGTGAGAACTCCTCCTCACCCGTTCTGTAGTGACAAGATGAGATGAGCGTTGCTGGGTGATGTTTATTATCATCATGAATCACTGAAGCCTGAAAGAACTTTCACACTGTCATCAAGCTTCATTCATTACTGTCAGATTTACTGAGGAATACCAGTGCAAACCAGTATAACTAGTATAAACCAGTAAAACCCAGTGCAAACCAGTATAACTAGTATAAACCAGTAAAACCCAGTGCAAACCAGTATAACTAGTTTAAACCAGTTTACAGACTGGGGGGCTGGACAATCCTTCTCTGTGTCTAAATCCATCATTAGGTCAAGCTTTACTGCTGAAACTGGGGTCTGTGTTAACTGACAACCAGCTCACACTCAGTCACCAGTTAACATGATCACCAGCCGCATTAGAACACCAGCATCATGCAAAGCTAATGCTAACTACTCAGAACTCACTAAGGTAGCGGGGCTTGTCCCTCAGGTGTCTCCAACCATCGGATACGTGGAGATCGTTGAGATCTGTGGCGGCGTCCTCGGGCTGCTCTTCCTGGTCGGCGTCTTTGTATGTGTCAGGAAACGATATGTTCAGCAGAAGAAGAAACCAGCGTGTGTTCAGGACTCCAACGGGTAAGAACCAGCAGGATACATGAGGTTCACTTGTCCTGGTCTAGGATGATCAAGGAGCCTGAAACATAACGGAAGTGTCCTAGTCCTTCAGGTCTTTCTGTCTCTGTTCTCAGATACTCCCAGTCCTTCCCAGATAAAGGAACCAAAGTGGACTCGGTGGAAATGAACCTGCTTGCACACACAGACGAACACACTCCCTTCAGGTCTCTGCGTCCCCGCGCTCACAGCCCGTCCTCCGGGGGGCATTCTAAGGTTCCATGTCCTGTGGTCTGCAGCGTCGCTCCTAACCTTCCTCACAGACCTCCGTCCGTCTCTGACACAGACTCCATCAGGAAGAGCCTCCACATGGACTACGAAGGTACCAGAGACGGCTTCCTTTATACAGAAGGTCAGACCGATGTCTAATCCCTTCCTCTCTGTCCCCCTGTCCTCAGTGTATCCAGCTGATCCTGATTACTATGGCCGTCCATCGGTCCAGGACTTCCCTCACTTTGACATCGTGGAGGACACTCTGTCCAACAATTCTGTGGACTCTCGGCGGAACTCTCGTTTCGGAGGTTTTCCGTTCCCTCTGGATCGCTGCGACCGTCGTGCCCCTCTGCCACCGTGCTATAGCAACCAGAACCTGGACCACTTCTTGGACCGGGACGGACAGCCGCTGTCTCGCCCACAGCGTCCCGAGGCTGAGCGAGGCTACGGCAGTGAGGACAGCAGAGACGTTAGGCGCAACAAGAGACTCAGTCTGCGGCTCAGCGTTCCAGCGCCATCCTATGCTGAGCCTCAGGCCCCACCCCCTCGCTTTAGTCAGGCTCCGCCTCCTCGCTGTAAAGACTCGGCCCTTTGCAGCTTTGAGGAGTCGAGTCAGCAGAGCGACTACGGCAGCTGTGAGGAAGTGATGTTTTAATCCAACGAGTGTTACTTATGAACACAAAGTTTCTGTTCCTTGTGTGTCCACGGGGGGGGGGGGGGCGTACACACTCACTGACCAGCAGGTGGCAGCAGAGACCACTGATGACTGTCCAATCAGAAGCAACCTCTGACAGTAACAAAACATTAAACAACTGCAGTTTCACTTTCTGTGGCTCAAAGTTGCAGCAGCAGAAACTCTGAACATTGGCTAACATGTTAATGAGTGCTAATGGGGCGTTTTGGAAGGACTAGAAGTGATGGAAACCATAAAGCTGCTGTTCCTCGTGTGTCTACTGCCCCCTAGTGGATACACGGGGGTCTCATTTACAGTAACAGCAGCAGACACCACTGATGACTATCCAATCAGAAGCAACCACTCACCATAGCTGAACAGAACAAATGCCGTTTCACTTCCTGTGTGGTTCAAAGTCGCAGGAGCAGAAACTCTGAATGCCCGAGCACTAAATGTGCGTTTAAGAAGGATTTGAAGTGATGGAAACCACAGAGCTGCAGCTTCCCATGGACAGGCTGTTGGTTTCAGTGTGCACACAGCAGTGTTGTAGATGTGCTGACGTAATGATACGTTCACTGACTTTAATGGTACATGACAATCAGGCGTTTACTGACCTGAGTTTAAACCCATGAAGTGGTGCAGGTTCCCACATTTCAATGTAATCCGTTCACTGACCCAAGTATTACATTGAATGATGCGTTCACTGACCCAAGTGTTACATGTAAATGAGTGGTTCACTGACCCAAGTGTTACATTGAATGATGCGTTCACTGACCCAAGTGTTAAATGTAAATGTGTGTCCACTGACATTTTCTTTTCAGATCGAGTGATGTACAATTGTTGTTGTGTAGATGTTGTGCAGACAGGTGTGTGTGTGTGCGTGTGTGTAAAGCTTTATTTTTGTATCAGTGTGTGTGTTTGTTCGGCAGCCGTCCTTAATGTTGTAATAAATGTGAAGATGATTCTCCATCATCATCCTAATGGTTAATCATGTTTATTTACACACAGATTGGTCACATGATCACACGTTAAAATATTAGCACGTAAAAAAAAAAGGTTAAAAATAAATTGTAATAAAAAACTTTTTAAATGTAGTTTTAAATTAAAATAAATCTTTAAATAAAAGTGAAGCTGTAGCGCCCTCTGACAGTCACACAGAGCGAGGCTCCGTCCACAGCCACCACGTTTGTACGAGCTTTAAACGTGACATGACCCACCCAAGTCTTCAGATCAGAGTCAGGGTTGGTTCGGGGTCGCAGAGGTCAGACCTCCTTCAGAACAGAATCACAGCCCGTGAGGAAAGGCGCCTTCAGAATAAAAGCAGTGAGTCTGTACACTGTCACTGCAGCATCCCCTGCTGTTGCTTGAGGGTGTTGCGTGCAATGAGCTCAGAGATTGCGATGTAGGTTCCGGAGACGAAGCCGACGGCGCCAATCAGGCTGATGATGAGGTTCTTGAGGAGCAGCGGTGGCGTGAGGCCATCGTCGTGGAACGTGAGGATCTGCAGCAGCGGAGGAAAGATCAGCGCCAGGAAGCTGCTGCTCACTGAGCCCACCAGAGAGATCACCAGGTCCAGCTCCGGGATCAGCACCGCCAGGATGCCTGCAGCCAGGGGTCACAGGTTACCATGGAAACAGAGGAGGGGGCAGAGTGAGGTAGTAAAGAGGTGAATCACACTGACAGGTGAAGATGACCAGCATGGTTCGCAACAGTAGGTCCACGGTCTTCTTCCAACGCTCCGACAACCGGGACAGGACCGGTGGGATGAGGATCTCAGCGGGAACGTAGAACTGTAATGCAAACGTGATGAAGATCCCAAAGCAGTACAACAGCTTCACCACCTGATACATCCTGTAGGGGGCGACAGGTCATTCAATCACACCAGCCCTCTTAGCCCACATTAATACAAGGTCACATGATGAAGAAGGAGATGAGTATTGACTAGTTGACAGAAGCAGACAGGAGGACTGGGTTCAAACTTTAGGAGTTAGCCGGTGATCGCGTTGACCGGTGATCATGGTTGTGTTAGGTGGTGATCATTTTGTTAGCTTGTGATCGTGTTAGCCGGTGTTTGTGGTAGTAGCCGGTGATCTTGTTAGCTGGTGATGCAGCAGCCGGGCAGGTTCAGGGTGATGCTGCCTCTGCTGCTGTGTGTGTGTGTGTGTGTGTGTGTGTGTGTTAGAATGTGTGTACCAGCAGTCTGGCAGGTTGAGGGTGATACTTCCTCCGATGTTTTCTCTAAAACACATGTATCCGATGGTTCCCAGGCTGATGTAGAGGAAAGTGACGATGCTCATGCCAACGTAAAGAACCACAGAAAAGCTCTGAGGCCTGTGCATCTTGTTCTCCAGAGGGAGAACCTGCAAACACACACACACAGCATCTGACAAATTATAGAGACCTCCTAGACTCTAATCACCAATCAGAATGAGAAGACTCACCACGCCGATGCCCTCGAAGGCGAAGATGGCCGTCCCAAAGAACAGAGGATAATCTTTGGCTTGTCCCACTTTGGGCAGATCACTGGGATCAGAGATGTGCTACACACACACACACACACACACACACACACAGACAAGAGAGAGAGAGAGAGAGAAAGAGTCTGTTCCCTGGTCATGACGTCACTGGAGTGATAAAGTGACCAAAAAGCTACTACTATATTGAAGTGACTGCAGTCGCGTTCGGTGTGAACGCACCTTTATACAAACCCAGCGTAAACAAACGGAGTAATATAGAAACAAACTAGCGCGGGCATTTAAGAATCCAAAAAAACAAATCGAAATTCACACATCTTCGTAACGGTTCTGGAACCGGTTCTCGGTGCACAACCCTATCAATAACAGATCAATAACAGATCTACACGTTTCACAATCTATCATATGTTAGACCAGAGGTTCCAAACCTTTTTCAGCTCATCACCCCATTTTTATATCACAAATATTTGGTGAACTCAGAGATGTTTTTTTTCTCATTTGTTATGTGTTACAAATACAGAATAGTCAGGATTAGTGTGCGTGATTAGTTATATTTGAGAAAGTGAGTTGTTTGAGATTGTGTGTGGAAAAGCATAAAAATAATAATAAATATATCATTTTAATCAGTAATTTTCAATCAATTAGTACAATTACTAGATATTTCAAGCAACAGGCACACAACAGCTCACTCTCTGTCTTTCAAAAACAGCAATTGTGACATACGTCTGTCTCTCTCTGTGTGTGTGTGTGTGTGTGTGCTCACAGTGAGGGAGTAGTAGTAGATGAGCAGCAGGCTAACAGTCATCATCAGGTTGGCGATGAGGGAAAACGGGGCGAGGACGTTGAGACTGGGAGTGAAGACGAGGAGGATGAGGAAGGGCAGAAAGCACAGCATGTAGAGACGGGAGTCCATACTGGGAACGCCCACCACCGTCTGATTGGTCAGGTTCACCTGACAGGAGACGGTGGTGGCGTTGGCTGCCTCCACCACCTACACACACACACACACGTTAGGCTGTTTGTCTGTGTGCACGTTGCGTGTTCTCTCTGGGCTCCTCACCTGTTTGACGTTGTCACTGAGGAAGACGAAGTACACGCAGCAGAAGCCCAGCTGAGTGATGATGAGGAAGATGTTGACAGTTCTCCTGCTCAGACACATGTGATTGATTGATTGATTGTTTGATTGATTGATTGAGAGTGTGTGTGTGTGTCTTACTTTCCCCACTGTGAATGTCTCCGCAGTGATGTCACGTTCTCCATCGCATACTGAACTGCTTCACCGTACGTTAGGGACGGACGATTCATCCTACACACAGAGAGAGAGAGAGAGAGAGAGAGAGAGAGAGAGAAGTGAGGTGTGCTGTGGTCAATACAGAATGAGGGAGTGTGTAGGAACCACAGCTTCCTGTTTGAATCAGATGATGTTTGTGTGTCTACGGTCGCACACTAACACACACACTGGCTACGTTTACATGAGAGCTTCAATTCCCCTTTAATTCAGAACAAAAATTAAATCCTCTTTAAACTGACCTTGTAAACGCCTAATTCAGAATGAAAATGGCTATTCCGCTTTAAACAAAAATCATCAATCTTATTGTAATTTTAATTGCTATAAATTATTACCGGTCATTCTACGCATGTCATCCTGTCGCAATGAATCGCTGTGACGACATAATCCAAGATGGCCGCCTGAAGCTAAAGTGAAATTGAATAGAGGCGAATAATCGTGTTTTCCATGTAAAACATCAATTCTGAATTACTATTTCCATATAAACACGAAGCAGAATCAGGGTATATGCAGGAATCCTGAGGTTAATTTCAATACCTTTTTAAGACTTTTTAAAAAACCTTTCAGAAAATGTAAGAACTCGTTGCCACTTTATCATCTTTAACAGTTGTAGTTTGCAATTTAACAGAAATGATGTAATCTGAGAAGGAATAAAACTTGAAGCCTCTGTCCTGCTCTGCTAGTGTTTCCTGCTTAAAACCCGAATCTCACGACGTATCCAGTTTTGTCCTTGCCACAAGTGAACGTCAGCAATGTCCGAATCCAGAACAGAAACATCGACTTAAAAATATCAGAAACGCCTTTGTTTGAGTTGAATGAGTGATGATTCACCGCTGTGTTGAAACACCAGATAACAGCAGTTGGCGTGCCGCCCATAGCCACCCTTATGTCAGAAGACAATAAAACAGAGGTCGCGGTCGTAGCTGTGTTGGCTAGCTCACCTGTCACGTTACCAGGTGGTTGTGTTGCTGGTGGACCACAGAAATCCACAGCTACTGCTGTCTGTGGCCAACAGCTGTCATCCTCCCATTTTTGTTTTCTCCTCGTCTGTTTTAGCACCAGAACATTCGCTGTCCTGTGACGCTGTACCCGTACACGTCCCGATACAATCTAGCTCCGAGTACGCAATCGAGTCAAAGCTTGAATACCAATAAAATTTAATACCTCATAAAATCACGATTAAGACTTTTTAATACTTTTGGAATAACTAATTCCGAATTAAAAACATAATGTAACTGTGGCCACTGACTGGAATGTTAAGAAACATCACACACAAGTTCTTACTCACTGTGTGTTCCTAACGTGTGTGTGTGTGTGTGAGACTCACTTTGCACTGAGATGATGAGAACATGTGACCAGCAGCCTCATGCAGTGAACAGCAATTATCCCCATAATGAGCAGACTGACGGGCCCCAGCTGAAGGACACACACACACACACGTACATTTATATGATGGTCACATATTTACATGTATGTGTGTGTGTGCGCGCGCGCGCTCACCACCAGCCCTGCGTTCCTCACAGCCAATGGCAGACCGAGCAGACCCGTCCCGATGTTTCCTTTCAGCAGGTGAATCAGTGTTTGGAGGAATCTACCACAGGAAGTGACATCACAGGGTTAGTCCATGTACAACACACACACACGGCGTTGTGCACTCACGATGTCCCTGGGCGTCCTCCATTCCTCTCGTAGTTCCTCTGAGAACGGGACGGCCCAGGAGGGGACGGACACAGAGCGTCCATCTCTGAGGGGATCTGATCAGAGAGCAGAGAGCCTGTGGGACAGGACACTGGGTTTGTTTCCTGTTTCTGTTTAAACAGTAAAACCATTAAACATGTGTAAACCTGCAGCCATCATGATCTTTGATTGGACCATTACTCAGATCACTGGATCCACTGCTCACTGATGCTTTATATCGATTCATCCATTAGATCCATTTATATCCCTACGATCCAACTACATCGATCTGTGCTCGGCAAGTTGTCCTACCTGACGACATTAATCGATCTAAAATGGTTTTAAAAGGTAATCAATCGATTGTATTGATACAAAGAAATAACTCACTGGATTTAAGCACAGCAGACTTTATATGAATGAGTTTTTAAATATCTTTCAATATTAAAGGCGTTATTGTTTGACCTTCTGGCAGCGTTCATGTAGCATTAGCTTGTTAGCATTAGCTCAGCAGAAACCTCATGTTAAAAGGAAAAGTATCAGGTTCAACCACTGCTCATTTAACCTAAAAAGATGTTGATTTCACTTCATTTTTGATAATAATATTGTATTATTTTTAGTCAGGCAAACCTAATATGTATTTTTATTGAAAATGTATTGACTATTGACAATGAGAGCAGAAAAGTGTTGGTTGGACTTTAATCAAATAAAATGTGAATGCATTTGCCATTAAATGTTGTTTACATGTTTTTTTATGTCAATAATTAATTTATAGATGATTTCCTTACAAGAAACATCAGGAATCTAGAGTAAAGCTCACCTGTACTGTCCAGTATCAGAGGTTTATTTCACTCACATTGTGCATATTATTATTTTTAGATAAAGTCACTGAATTGTTCTGGATCGAGTCGTTGCTAAAAATAATTGTTGAAACCCTACTGCTCACTCAGGTTCACCTGGATCACTGCACACACACACCTTCGGCTCTGTCCACGTCACTGGATGTCATCATGGCTCAGTGCTAGAGTGCAGAGGAGCTCAGAGTAGAGAGGAAGCTCCTCTTCTGTAACGACATTGGTGAGAAAACATCAATGTTATGGTTTCAATTTACTCGTATCTCCTGACATGTTTCGACTGCCAACTGTAAGACTACCTCAGTCAACATTTGTGAAGAAAGCAGAACAAAAATGACTTCCAGTTAATCTTCGTCTGGTGAAAAAACCCATGAAACCACAGTAACAATGAAGTGAGAACACTTCATAATGAAAGTGTATCACTTCAGGGGGTGATGGTATAACAACAGTAATTAGGCTTGTAATCAGAGGGTCATTGGTTCTAAACCAGGGGTGTCAAACTCATCTTAGTTCAGGGGCCCAAATATGGACCAGTTTGACCTCAAATGGGCCACAGAATTTAGGTGGGAAAAAAAACTTCAACATTATTGTACCTAGTTTCATTTCAACTTCAGTTCAAATTCACTTCAAAAACTCTTGATTTTTTTTTTAACCAATTTGTGTCATTTAGAGGATTTTTGTGGAATTGTTTGTGAGAAATTGCAAGATTTATGGAAAAATTGAGAGCTCTTTCCATAGTTGGCAAATTAAAAATTCATGTGATTTAAACAAAGCCCCTAAAAATATTGTGGAGTTGGTGATTTTGAGATATCTACAACTGGATTATTTGGTATTTTACACATTGATTCTTAATGTTTTTCTGTAATTTTAACTTTCTCCTGTGGGCCAAATTGGATGCTTTAAAGACCATGTGTCAAACTCAAGGTCCGGAGGCCAATTCCGACCCTTTAGGGCATCCAATTCGGCCCCGAAGGAAAAAGTAAAAATTACAGAAAAACATTAAGAATCAATGTGTAAATTACCAACTAATTCCATTGTTTATATCACAATTCAATTTGGCTTTACAATATTTGCCAGCACTCACAGTTTGCCCAAGTTTATATGACATGAATACAGTAATTTTTAAAAGAAAGTTGTTCAAAGAACTCAATCTTTCCAAAGATCCTGCAATTGAACTCAAATTATTCCACAAAATTTCCCCAAATTAAATAAAAAATAATCACAAAATCAAGTAAATGTAGGTGAATATCCTTCAGGGACTGATATTATTTCTTATGTTGTTTTCATATTTTCTGTTATTTCACTGTAGGATGTTGAGCTTAACCCTTAGTGCTGGTGTTTTACGTCACGTCACATAAATGCGTCTGTAAATTAAATCTTGTAATGTAATCTTTTCTAATTTCTCTACAAGACTTCATATCCCACAATGCAAAGCTGAAGTGGAAACTTTTCCAAAGGGCACAAGATTGATTGTATGTTTATGGAGGAGCTTAAACAAACATTTGAGCAGTAATCCATCTCTACCTTAGACGTGAGGCCCAGCTTTATGGTGGCACTCAGGTGAGAGTGTAAAATGTGTCGCACAAGTGTAAAGAACTGTGACGTACACAGAGATCATGTAACTCCAGACATTAAAAAGTAGAAGCACAAAGCTTTCCAGGATCAGAGACACAACAATGAAACAATGAAACACAAGTCACATGAGCATAAAACATGAAGCTACTTGTGTGTTTCTTCATCAGTTTCACTTTTATTTCCTATAAATCAGGGCAGTTCAGGGGCCAAATACAAAGTAGAGACAGAAAAAAAAGCAACTGAAAGTACATTAATGTCCCCAAGTTTGCAATTTGACGTATAAATGATACATGAAGTACGTAAGTGACAGAAATCAGTCTCTGCAGGATTCTCTCTTTGAAATTTCATTTATTTTTGTGACCAATTTTCATTTATTTAATTTTGGGGAAATTGTGTGAAATAATTTGATGAAAATGTGAGTCCTTTGAACAATTTGGGATTTAAAATGACTGCAGTCATGTGATGAAATAAAAGCGTGGGAAAAATTGACATCCTCCAAATATTGTGGAGTTTCATTGAATTTGTGTATTTTATTATTTAGTAATTTAGACAATATTTCATGGTTGTTTTGTTTTTTTACATTCTCCTGCAGGCCGAATTGGATGCTCAAAAGCACGGGTGTCAAATCTATTTTGAGGTTCAGGGGCCAAATATGGACTGGTTTTAAACTGAAGTGGGCCGCAGATTACATGTGATAAAACACACTTTTTATTTCTGTGCCATTGTTGGCACTTCTATGTATAATACTATTTAAAGTATGTAAAACACCAACAAACTCTAAGCAATTAGTGACAGATATCAGGATCTTCACTTCAATTTCCTTGTTTTTGTGACGAATTTTCATTTAATTTTGGTAAATCTTTGGAACTCATTTGAGGAAAATTGTAGAATTTTGTAAGAATTGAAAGTTTTTACAACAATTTCAGATTAGAAATCATCATGTGATGTAGGTATGGAAAAACTGTGAGCCCTGGAAAAAAGTACAGTTTTATTGTCATTTTTACTTTCTCCTACAGGCCAAATTGGATGTCTAAAGGGCCGGATGTGGGCCCCGGGCCTCGAGTTTGACACACTGATAAAAGTTATCTTGGGTTTATTCATTTTACTTGTGTTGTTGCTCTATAAATTTAAACATCTGGTTTATTTAGTGACCTGCACAGGTTATTTATTGTTTCCTTGTGTTTTCAACACTACTCCATAATTTCATTTAGTGAGATCAGCTGCTATTGTCTAACCTAGAGCTGGGCGATATATCGAGATTCAAAATATATCGAGTTTTCTATTTTGGCGATACAGAGAATTACAATATTGCCTACATCGATATACAATTTTATAGCTTACTTTGTGTCAAAATACCCGTTTTAGGAGGCGCTGCTTTCAGAACAGCATGGAAAACACAGTTAGATGGACTTCTGAGTGCGTTCTAACCAGGGCTTTAAATTAACTGTTTAGATCACCAGCCAGCATAACTAGTAGATTCTTAAAGTTACCAGCCAACCAGATTTTACACTCAGGTCACTCGCGACCTGATATCCATTTAGTAATAAAACTCCTCAATTTCTTCTTCTTTTCAGATCCTCTTTCAATTTCCCCTGATTCAGCAGCAGCCTTCCTTTTTTTGTAGTTCAGGTTTTTCAACACCCGATAAATGTCTCCAGGTTTGTTTGATTTTTCCCAGCTAATTTTACTACTAAATTTCAGATCCTATTGTTTGTTTTGCACCGTTCTGTTTGTCTTCTCCGATACAAAACCATAATCACGCTAACGTGAGCACGTAGCCAATTGTTGAATGACAAGTCACGACATATTGTTCATGGGAAATGTAGGATTAGTAAAACAAGCAGTGTTGCCAGATACAAATTTCCTTTTAAAGTCTGGCAACAATGACTTTCTGCAGCGATTCAAACAGACGCAGCAGTGGTGTTTCGTTCTTCACCAGCCAAAATGGCTAGTAACGTTACCTGCCAAAGTTAATTTTTGCCCGCAATTGGTGGGTGTTAATTTAAAGCCCTGGTTCTAACCCAGACCTTCCCCTAAACAAACCACACTACAGAACTCACCACACGTGCCGTCCTTTATAGCACAAAAAGCCAAAATGGCACAATAAATGAGCCGGTTTGGCATTTTGCAATCCGTGTATCATTCGTTTTTCATTATGTAACAAAAACGTGAAAAACGAAAAATTTGTATCCAAAACCAAACTGAAATAACGGAAAACGCCTTGTTTTTCAAATTCAAGCTCTTTTGCTTCGGTACAGAAAACAAAAAACGGAAAACGAACACCTTTATTTTTCTTCTCTCTATTACCAATTTGCTAAAGTACGTGACCCGGAAGTGAAGCGTTACACATTCTGAGATATCTTTAGCTCTGCAACACTTATGAGTCTCTAAATCCTCCGAAATGTCCGTGAGGAGGTTCTGTGCCCAACACCAGCTAAAGCGAAAAGGACATGTTTCGGATGCACAGTTGGAAGCAGCGATCTTGTCATGCCAAACTGCCGTTAGCATAGCCGTTAGCGTCGGATGAGAGTACACTTCCGGGTCACGTACTTTGGCAAATCGGTAATGGAGAAAACGAATAAAGGTGTTTGTTTTCTGTACCGAAGCAAAAGAGCTTGAATTGAAAAACAAGGCCTTTTCCGTTTTTTCATTTTGGTTTTGCAAACAAATATCAGATGAGTGTTTTTTTCGTTTTCCATGTTTTTGCTACATAATGAAAAACGAATGAACGAATGATACACTGATTTTTTGCATTAGCAAATATAGAATTGTCTTTCTGGTCAAACTTAATTTATATCGTAGGTCACCATTTTCAGAAAAAAAATATTGATACGAATTTGGGTCCATATCGCCCAGCGCTAATCGAACCATCGCCCTGTGCAGGGTGCCGCGCACCTGCACACACACAGCTGACCGGGTCGTGGTTGTGAACCAGACCACGTTAAACATATAACTACAGGTTTGAGGCTAAACCAAGGGTGGTGTTGTGGAGATACTGGTCTGCCTGTCAGATGATGACAGTTTAAACATGTTTATTTTCGTGTAAACCGGACAAACAATTCCAAACACTGGTTGAAACGTTAATTTCGGACGTGTTTATCGGTCTAAATGAAAGCAGAAAGAGGCTAACAGTCTGCTGGTGATGGAAAAGATGATGTCAGATTATTATAAACTCTTTAAGTCGCTCAAATTGTTCAATAACAAAGAATTGTCACGATTTTATGATCACAAAGTCCGCTACTGGTTAACGCAGTAACGCGCGGGCCTGATACACCGAGTCTGACCGGTTGCTAGCTGGCGTTAGCCCGCGATTAGAGCGGGGCTTCCTCGGCCTCATACCTGCCTTTCTCCCGGTGAACCGTCCGGTGCTCGGGGCCCTTCGCTCCAGGTGACTCCACTCCTCCTCTTGAGCTGATTCCCAGCTGAGCCTCGTCGTCCCGCCCGGTGAACCGGAGACTGTCTGAGGCGGCGCGCACCCGCTGCGCGACCTAATTTGGAGAACGGGCACGCGCAGCGTCACAAGGAGCCAGCGGTGCAGTCACGTGATTGGAGGACGTGAGGATAACGGTTTCCATGGAGACGTAAGTATTATTATTATTACTATTTATTTGAATTTTTTTCTTTTCATATATAAATAACATTTATGAGGTGTATTCAGAGTTGGGGTCAATTATATTTGTAATCGTAATTTTAAAAGTCTGTTGCTGTCATAATCGTAATTAAATTGTATTTGAGTTTAGATACTTTATAATTGCAATTGCCATGACAATTCTATAAAAAAATGTCAATTATAATTTAAGGCAAAAGGAAGATTAACTTTTATTAGGTTATTTATTTCGGGCTCAGTAATTGGGATTAATTTTGTGATTGTGATTAAGTAATTTTCTAGAACCTTAGTAATTGATAATGTAATTGTGATTGACTTTCTGAGGATAAAAATTATTGTAATTAATTAATTAATTAATTGTAATTGTAATTTAATTGTAACTGAACATTGCTAATTGAAAACGTAATTGTAACTGAAAAATTGAATTGACCTCAACTCTTGGCGTATATGATGTGAATTTGTCTAATATAAATATTAATAAGAGAAAGTAATTTTAACTTGCGAGGGATAGAGATATTGGGGAAAAAATTAAAATAAATAAATAAATTGAGAACAGTGATCAGACTATGGAGTCATTATGACGACATCAAATTATCACTTAATATGTTCAAACAGAATGTGAAATGTATTATGCTGAGTTGTGACAATGACTGTGTTGCAGTGTTTGCCTTTTTTAAATGTAATTATTTTTAATGGAGGGGACAGATATTACAAGTTTTACTTCTTCCTGCTCATTTTTATTCTTTTTTTCCAACGTGGAGGTGAAATAAATGTGTTTTAATGTCTTGAATGAAATAAACAAACAAAACAAAAATGTTGAGGGGGGTGGAAACGTCACGTGATGTCCTGCTGACGGAGCTCGGTGTAGCTGTTGGAGCCTCTTTCTTTTCCTCAGTATTTTACACCGTCTTTAAAGCCTTTAAACCGTCACTGCGTGAAAGTTTGCCTCCGTCTGAGCTCCGAAGACTCCAACCTTAATCATGACGGTGAGTCAACCAGGAAAACACCGCTGAAACCGAGCTTTAGCTTGTGCTTAGCACCAAGCTAACACTGTCACGTGACGCGAAGATCCTCATCCGTGACGTCACGATACCGCACGTAGTGCCAAAACATGATTATATGTTACTAGTGAAAAACTAATAAATGATGATTAGACACAGAGTCAGGCTACAATGGCCTCATGTTAAGGATTTACTATATTCGCGAGTGGTGAAATAACAAAGTTGGGGTCCAAAATAAAAGTCGCATATTGAAAATTAGTTTTATAACCCAAGAAAGAGTAACCTTTATACTATAAATTAAAACGTAGATCTGATTTTTTTCGTACATTGACACATGCAGTTATGGGCCAAAGAAAATAATAAGGTTGCAACAACGAATCGATAAAATCAATAAAAATCGATGATTAAAAGCGTTGGCAACGAATATCATTAGCGATTCGTTGCATCGTGCGATTTATGACTGATCGTGATTAATTTAGATAGATACTTTATTGATCCCAAGGGAAATTCAAGGCATCCAGTAGCAGTATACAAGACATAAGTACAGTAAACAATATACAGTAAAAGTATTAAAAAGTCATTATTGACCAATTCATCGATTATGAAAATAATCTTTAGTTGCAGCCAGGGTTGGGGTCAATTCTAATTGTGATTGCATAATTGGTAATTCATTACAATTTTGACGTAATTATAATTAAAATTGTAATTGAAAAATATGTTGCTGATAATCGTAATCGTATTTGAATTGTAATTGAGTTTAGATAGTTGACTTTGTAATTGTAATTGACATGAACATGGTAAAATAATATTTGTAATTTTAATTGTAATTGCAAAAAATGCTGGTCAACATAATTGTAATTGAATATAGATAATTGAAGACGTAATTGTAATTTAAAAATGTAATTGACCCCAACCCTGGTTGCAGGTCTAGAAAAATAGTTTTTTTAAAAAAGTTTTTTTTTCATATTTCTAGAGCGTGTGAGCCAAGAACCAATGCATATATGTAACTAATCATTAGTGATGGGAACAGTCTATGTTCATAGCTCTATGCTGATCACATTACAGGGAGCTGAGACATATGCTAAGTACTTTACTGAAGACCCAAACATGTTCCAGACCCAAACACACACATTCACACACTTTTTTTTAAAGTGTATAGCAGATCTGTTTATATATTCTGAGAGTAGGTGGAGCTTATTACTACCATATTTACCTTTCTATGTGATGTTCCTGATATAATGGAAGATGAAAATGGAAGAAAAATAAGGACACGTGTGTGTGTGTGTGTGTGTGTGTGTGTGTGTGTGTGTGTGTGTGTGTGTGTGACAGAAACATGAGTTTGAGGTGAACATGACGTGTGAAGGATGTTCTGGAGCTGTGAGCAGAGTTCTAAACAAACTGGGAGGTGAGATCCAAAACACTAACTTTTTTAAAAATGTTATCCCTAAACAGTGAAATTGTACAAGCTTTTAAATTGATCTGCTAACTTAAAGGTTCCATGTCATGATATTTTTCACCCGTCTCCAAAAACATAGTATTTGAGGTTTAGCCTCTGAAAAGTCACTTTCTGAGCAACTCTTCACAAACAGGCTGATTTGCGGCCTACTAATGCATATTCATGAGTAGGCGTGTCTATATACGGGACATTGGCCGTGTTTACATTGGAGCTTTAATTCCTCTTTAAAGCAGAATAAAAGTTAATTCCTCTTTAACCTGACCTTGTAAACACTTATTTCCTAATGCTAATTTAATTCCAAATTTAACCTAATTCCAAATAAGGTGGCTGGCTTATTCCATTTTTAATTCCAAATTAAATAATTCCTCTTTCTTGTTAACAGTTAACAACACTTAAATCCGCTTTAAGTTCATTCCGGTTGTTCTGCGCATGTGAAACTTGGTGGTGGGTGGTGACATAATCCAACATGGCAGCCCGGAATAGAGCCGACACTATTTAATAAGAGACTTAAAAGACATGGATATAATGAAAATAGTGGATGGATGAAGGAAGGAATAATCATGTAGACTTTAACACATTTATTAAACACACACATGGAGCTCAGCAAACGGAACAGGCTTCATCTGACGGGTGATACTAAGACCCGGAGATGGAGTAAATGTGTCTCCATACTGCTGCACAATATCACCAAGTATATCATTGTAATGGTTGTTGGAGCAACTAGCTACTCCATAGTGCAGCCCGCCCCCCTCCCACCACTCCGTAGCTAATTTTCGACCCCAGGCTATAAATCCTGTTAAACCAGAACTGTTTCAGTGACTCAGTTGTGTTTTACATGCACTTACCTGATAATAAAGCAGAATAAAATCATTTTACTGCTATTTTTAAACTTGATGTAATTTAGGTCAATTTAAATGCTGAACTTATAGAGTTATTAAAGGATGAGTTCACTCAAAATGTACTTAGAATTTAAAAGGCTTATCTTAGGAGTATGACACTTTAATTTGGCCCCAGTAAGTTTGTCTACAGAGCCAGAGGCTTCACTTTCAGGACCAGGGTATATTCAGCCTAATATTTTAAAGGTTTCATTCACCCAAATAGTATTTATTAATAATATAATATCATACCTTAGTTGCTGAGACTGGCATTTAGACAAGTTGTGTAATTATCAGGTAAAATACAGAATGAGCCACACTAACAGAAGTCGGTCACCAGTTAAAATGGTCACAACTTAAACTATAACACCGGTGTAGATATAGAATCAACAGCCCTTTTTAAAAAAGACATACAAACAAAACAATATAATATATTGCCATTGTTATTTTGATTACTTTGATTTTAAAACCAATCAGAAATACAGTTTTGTTGGTATTTGGTTTTTCTGTTTTCCTGTTTCTGGTTTTAAATTAATAAAACAAAAACAAGAAATCTGTTTTTTTTTCTATTTTTTAATTTGGTTTTGAAATGAAATAACCAAAGATCAAAAGGTACATGGATTAAATAATAACTGAATCATATGTAATGGCCTTTGTGGTGTCTAATCGGGGAATTCAAACCCCTGGTTTGTGACGATAGAAAGTGTGAACTGTAACAGAAGTATTTTATTTGCAGTGTTGACAGAAGCTTGCATACACTTAGTTTAAAAAAACCTGACTTTACTATACGCATAAAAATCCTACTGTCATTTTCATTGATCTGGTGTGGCGATTAAAAAATAAATAATTAAAAAAAAAGGTGTAATTACATATATAATTGAAAGCTGCTGGTTTCTCCAAAAATAAATAGTAGTGACAACAGTGATATGTTGTTGGAGTATGTAATTATGCATTAATTTGTCATTGCATAGCCAGTGTTCTGAGCAAATTCTCAATTGAAAACAACCTGTACAATTGAATTAAAGGACATTTTGAGATTAAGACTATAACTGTAGTTCTTCTTTGCTGGGGAAGTCAGCCTGCAACAGCTTTCATATCTTTCAAAATTTACTTTACGGAGTAAAAGTTTATTTATTTATTTATTTTTTTTTAAACAATATTAAGATTTATCCTGAAATCAGTGAAAATATTAAAAAAGTGCTGAAAATGTGCGGCCGTAGAGAAGTGTAGAGCCCTCTCAGTTGTTATTATTATTATTATCATTATTATTATTATTATTATTATCATTCTGCTGTTGCTGCTTTTGCACCAACCATTAAAACTAATTCATTGTCTTGTGAAAACTCGACTTTTCTGATTCTCAACACACACACTTCCTCTTGGTTTGAGGTCACATGACCAACATCAGCAAGACTTTTACAGCTCACACAACTGCTGAATCAGCTCACACCGTCAGCTGACTCTGTGTGTGTGTGTGTGTGTGTGTGTAGGTGTTCAGTTTGAGATCGACCTTCCCAGGAAGTTGGTGGTGATCGATTCTGATAAAGATGTTGAGGTTCTTTTGGAGACGTTGAAGAAATGTGGGAAAGAAGTGAAATACATTGGAACCAAGTGATCATGTGACCTGACAGTGAGTGACAGGTTTTTACTAGACACACACACACACACAGTAAACAAACTTTGTTTACTTGCTATTTTGTCAGTTTGTGTTTGTGTGTCTTTGCAGGACTTTGTGAGTTTGACCGGATTGAATAAAATAAACCTGATTGAACAAAGCTGCTCGACCCTTCAAAATAAAAGTCTGCCATCCAATTCCTGAAGTACCAACGCTAAAAACCAGTGTGTGTGTGTGTGTGTGTGTGTGTGTGTGTGTGTGTGTGTGTGTGTGTGTGTGTGTGTGTGTGTGTGTGTGTGTGTGTGTGTGTGTGTGTGTGTGTGTGTGTGTGTGTGTGTGTCACTACAATCATGTACTTGCTGTAATCAAATGTTTGGTAATAAAGTGTCTGTGATTGGACCAAACTACAGCTCAGTGAGTTTGTGACTGACACAAAGAAAAGGTTCTGATTGGTTTCATTGTAATCTTTTCTCCAGTTTTCCATCTCTACGTTAGAGTTAGTAAAGTCTGTATCAGTGGAATCAAACACAGACTGATCAGTGGAACAAATATTTGCAGATAATGCAGCGTGGAAGTCGATTAGTGTGAAAAGTAATGTTGAGATTTGTCTTCTAATTCCATTGATCCCAACAAAGATCACAACAATAGAGCTAAACAGAGAAGATAGGGCTGATTTGCTACTGTACTAAAATACTTTTATACAGTTGGATTTCATAAAATTGATAGATATGAACGTGTGTTTTTAGTTCTGCTTTTCCTCTCCATAACGCTGGGATCGTTGCATAGCAACATGAAATGCATTTAAAAACCTTTCAGAAGAAAGTTCTTTACATTTTTACATTTCAATGCGAAACTTATGTTTTAATAAACAAGATGTAAATAATCAGCTGTAAGTTCTTAGTTTATATACACGATGAGTATAAATATAAATAAATGTAATAGTTAGAAAACAGTAATAGAAAACAATGAAAATAAATGATAAAGTTCATGATTAATATAAATTATAAATAGTTATAGACAAAATAAAATATAAAGTCCATAATTTAGAAACATTGAGTACAAACTATGAATAAAGTTAATCGTTTTTAAACAATGAATGTAAATTATAAATAAAACGTCATCATTGATTAAAATCACATTTGTAAAGTTGACCACGTGACCCAGGTGTGCGGAGCGTAAACTGAGTATGCCAACGTGATGACGTCACGGTTTTTGCGTGGCTGTGGAGGAATGTGCGGAAAAACTTCTGCGGGACGAAAAAGTGCTTGAGCCACCGAAAAAAACGCAGAAAAGTCACGGCAAACAGAGCAGGAAACAGTGAGAAACGCACCGGAAAGAGCGGGAGACGCAACACGCGCTCAAAGTCGGAGAATCCGGTAAGTGTCACTAAAATGGAGGCGCTGTCCGTTCTGATCAGGACCATGGCCAACTCTCAGGCCTGCTAAAGTTAGTCCAACTCACACTAAGTCAGTCCAACGACGCCCGATTCTGTTCTGACCCGGGTTGAGTCCACACGGTTCACATGACACTCAAAATGTCGTTTTAACCGAGTTTAAGTCGAAAAAAAGCACTTTTGTCCACTCCGAACTTTCACTCAAAGAGCGCCACACTCCCTTCACAACATCCTGTTTACAGGCGAAGGATTCAGTCCGTGATTAAAGCGGTAATCCGGGAGAAAAAAGTAGATCTAGTCCCGGTCCTGTTCCGGTTGGACCTCCGGGGTGTCCAGGTCTCTCCTCCGGGAGGGCAGACCGGAGATGGTGGCCGTTTTTCCCCCTGACTAAGCGTTCCCCGCGGCCTTAAAATCACTGTTTTCTGAAGGGAGTCTGGAACGGGCTGCTGGTAAAATGGCTGCTATATTTGTAAACGAGAGGCCCGCGGACCGTCCAGGGTCCGAATATGAGTCAACAAACTTCATAATTAATCAGCTGCTGTTAACATTAATGATATGATAGTTTGTTTTCATTAGTATTGGGATTATTGATACAAATGACGATTGTAAGAGTTGTAATGAATAATAATATTTGTCCTTTAGCGGTTTGTTTGTTTTATTTACTTTTATTGAAGCAGAAAATCCTTTAGAACAACACACACAGTAACAAAACAAAAACTCATTAATCAACAGAATATTTAATTAAAAATATATATATTACTGTTATTTAATCAATCTATTCTCTGTGTATGGTTTATATTAAACAATAATAATAATTTACACTACATAATACATAAGCAACTGGTGGCTAATTTTGTGCGGCCCCCAAACCAAAATTGTAAGTCATCAAGTTGGAAGTTATATGAAGAACAATAATAATACATAATAAAACAGAGCAGTCAAATGTGCAGCCATCGCTGATCATGTGAACAGTTTGGGAAAACAATAATGTGGGAGAAATATGGAAGGGAGTGAGGAAATGAGACGTGTTTTTGCGTGTGCTGAAAAAGCGACTCTGAAAATGGACGGATGGATGTGTGTGTGTGTTGCTGCTGGAGCACTGAGTTGTGAGTGTGTGCTCGTGCCTGTTACCGTGACGGCAGGCACGCAGCAGCAACTCCGTTACGATTGTGCCTCAATGTAAAGTTCTATGTTTGGTCCTGGTTGCTTTCTCACATGGTTAAAGACCACACCATGCTTCACTTGATCCAAACCGAGACCTTTCACATATCACAAAAAGACCGGATTATCCGAAGAAGCGAAGCATGGTGCGTAGCAAAGAGGCGTGTGTGAAAGCACCCTTATATTCACAGTAGAACTCCGTCACAGTGTATCCTAGCAACTTCCGTGAAAAAACGCAATTGACGTAATATGACGTCTGACACAAGGAGGTGCCGCTTGGTTACGCATCTCCACAGACGACAAGCCGTCTACATTATGTCATTAATGCTAATATTTGACACTGATGGAAGTCACGTGATCACAGGTATGTCGGCTGACCTGTTGGCCCCACCCCCGGCCCCACAGCTCCTCCTGCTGGCCAACGTGGTGACCACAATGACGGAGGAGGAGGAGGAGGAGAAGGAGATGATGGAGCTGAAAACTGTGGACAGTTATCAAAGTTACCACGGCGACAGTGAGGATGAGGAAATCATCAGGTGTGTGTGTGTGAGAGCTTGTGTGTTGGACTTTTGAGTGTGTATGTGTGTGTGAAAGGGATCTTCCACGTACTTATTAGGAAGAAAAAAAACATTATTTTGCACCTAAAACTGTAAAGTAGTTCCATTTTTAAAAGTGAATATGGTGCATAATAATAATGTATTTTGTTAGACTTAGATCTACTAATTACGACATTTCAAAGATTTTAGGCCACATTTGTAAAAACAGTGGAGGATCCCTTTAACGTGTGTTATTGTGTGTGTTAACGTGTGTGTTATTGTGTGTGTGTTCAGGTACTCGTGTGACGCTCACATACCTCTGCGTGTGGAGTTTGCTGCTTCTCCTGCCATTAGCTCTGAAGCAGCAGATGAGGTTGTGGGCGGGGCCAAAACGCTTGAATCCCCACCCCCTGCTGTGGATGAAGCCCCGCCCCCTGTGCAGATTAAGTGTAAACCTGCGTTCCTATTGGACGGCGTGAGGAAGAAGAAGCCGTTGCTGTGTAAGCCGTGTGACTTCCAGGCTGAGAGTGAGCAGGAGCTGATGGAGCACCTGAACCAACACAGCCTCAGTAAGATGGAGCTGGTCCACCGCGTGGAGGGCCTCAGCAGAACCTCCACCAAGACCTCAGGCTCCCAGGAGCCACAGGCAGAACCTTCAGGGGATGCCGGAGAGGCTTCAGGGGACGCCAAAGGTCTGATCCGCTGTGAGCGCTGTGGGTACAACACCAACCGCTACGACCACTACATAGCTCACCTGAAGCACCACAACAAGGAGGGGGAGGACGACAGGTACACACACACACACAGATGCACACATAGTATAGAGACACAGTAAAGTGTATATATACACAAACACACACACAGTAACACACACATATATAGACACAAGTACACACACGTGCAACATTACTTTGCTCACCTGAAGCACCACAACAAGGAGGGGGAGGACGACAGGTACACACACACACACACAGATGCACACATAGTATAGAGACACAGTAAAGTGTATATATACACAAACACACATATATAGACACAAGTACACACATGTGCAACATTACTTTGCTCACCTGAAGCGCCACAACAAGGAGGGGGTGGACGACAGGTACACACACGCATACACTGAGACACACAAATGTCACTCCCCTGAAGCACCACATACACCACATACATTCACATGTATACACACATTTAAACACACACACTGATGTTGGAATGTGAAACAGGAGGTGTGTGATCAGATGTGTGTATAGGTAGAGACCTTTCATCTGTGTGTGTCCAGTGTGTTCCAGTGCACGTTGTGTCCCTACACCACAGTCAGTAAGTATCACTGGAGGAAACACCTGAGGAACCATTTTCCCAGTAAGCTGCACACCTGTAACCAGTGCTCCTACTTCTCCGACCGCAAGAGCAACTACATCCAACACATCCGCACACACACAGGTGAGACACACACACACGCAGCCACCATTGACTGTAAAAAAAAAAAAAAAAATGGGCGTGACGTCCTCCATAGTTCCCACTCAACGTTCTTGAAGCCAAAATACGACTTTTAAAGGAGCTTCCATCTTGCAAATTTGACGTAATTTGGAGCCAGTCTGCGCAGTAGGGTCTGGTGGGAGGAGCCCTGGTAACAACCCCCACCCATTTAACATACTGCCCAATCATCGTAATATGACGTCAAATCCCTTTTTTCAACCTGAAATAACTTATTTAAAACAAGCTTCATAGAAAAATGAGCACTTGAACACAAAGTAGGGTGATAATAACTAATGATCACAGCAAAGTTTAGGTTTGGAAAAAAGTTTTTAACTTTACAGTTTGACCCAAATCGAATCATTGAGGAGGCGGGGCTTATGACCTATACTGCAGTCAGTCAGCAGGGGGAGCTCTAAAAAAGCTTCACTTTTGGAGGAGCTTGTTCGTCCATTCTTTTTTTAGAGTTTAGAATCTAAACTCTATTCTTTTTACAGTCTGTGGCACACACACGCACACACATACAGGTGAAACACGCACACAGGGACGTGTCTGTATCAGGTGTGTGTTTGTGTCACTCAGGTGTACGTCCGTTCCAGTGTCCGTACTGTGATTATTCCAGTTCTCAGAAGACTCACCTGACCAGACACATGAGGACACACTCAGGTGTGTGTAATGTGTGTATTATTGTGTGTGTGCGCGTAATGTGTGTATTGTTGAGGTATGTGTAATGTAAGCATAACGTGTGTGTATTGTGCATATTATTGTGTGCATAGTGTATTGTGTGTAATGCTTGTATTGTGTGTGCGTAATAGTGTGTATCATACGTATTATTGAGGCGTGTGTAATGTAAGATTGTGACATTGTGTGTGTGCCTAACGTTTGTGTGTAATATGTGTCTGCATAATGTGTGTATTATTGAGGTGTGTATTGTAAGCGTAACATTGTGTGTGTGTAACAGTGTGTGTAATGTGCATGTAATAGTGTGTGTATTATAGTGTGTGTGTAACGTGTATTATTGAGGTGTATTGTAAGCGACGCGTATAATTGTGTATTATAGTGTGTGTGTGTGTAATTTAAGCGTAATGTTGTGTGTGTGTGTATGTGTGTTATTTAAGCGTAACGTTGTGTGTGTGTGTGTGTGTATAATAATGTGTGTGCGCTCACTGTCAGTCTTTCTGTCCGTTGCTCTCTGAAGTCCTGGACTCTGGATGAACACGGTAACTCGACCCACTAACCCTCACTAACCGACGCTCTCTGAACTCTCCTGGTTCTGACTCAGTCTCTTCTTTCTTCGTGCAGGCGAGCGGCCCTTCAAGTGCGACAGCTGTTCCTACCTGGCGGCCAATCAGCACGAGGTGACCCGACACGCCCGGCAGGTCCACAACGGCCCTAAACCGCTGTCCTGCCCGTATTGCGAGTACAAGACCGCTGACCGCAGCAACTTCAAGAAGCACGTGGAGCTGCACGTGAACCCGCGACAGTTCAGCTGCCCGCTGTGCAAGTATGCCGCATCCAAGAAGTGCAACCTGCAGTACCACCTCAAGTCCCGACACTCCGGCTGTGACGTCTCCATGGACGTCTCCATGGTCAAACTCAAGAAGAAACCTGGGGCGGTCCGTTCACACGAGCTCACAGTCCTGGAGGAAGAAGAGGAGGAAGAGGACTCCAACAAGGACTGGAGTCCCATTAATTTGTCGGTGGAGAAGAGCGGCAGGTCCAGCGTCGGCCAATCGTTGCAGACCGACGTGACCAGCAAAGCTCAGAGAAAGTCCGCTGAGCAAGCACCGAAGGACCGAGAGCCGGAGAAAAGAGTCACGACCCGTCAGAGGAAGACGGAGAAGACCTCGGAGAGTTCGTCTGTCAGAAACCTCAAGAGAGAGTCCGTCAAGGCCAAGAGACGAGCCAAGAAACTAACCAACGTCAAAGAAGACGCTCCCCAAATCCAGGAGGAGCCGACGGACCAGACAACCCATCCAGAACCAAAGGAGACAAACGGAGACAAGCCCAACAAGAACAAAACTGTCAACAAACCACGGAAATCCAGGTCCAAGAGGCTGGAAACCAAAAAGGACGTGCAGACTTTCAGCAGTCCAGAAGAAAGTCCCAGAGGGACCAAGAGGAAGGCTGGAGACGTCCTAGACCTTTCCACGAAGTCTAAGACCCAGAGAGTCAACGCTGGTCCCATCCATGAGTCCAGACCAGTAGTCTCACCAGGACCGGAGATAAAGACTAAGACTAAGAGGAAAAAACAAAACACTCCGTCTTCACCTGAAGCAGAATCTCCTGCTGAGATCAAGAACCCCTCGGTAACTGAGTCCAACCCCTCGGTAACCGAGCCCGATTCCTCAGTACCTGGCCCCGCCTCTGAAAAGGCTTGCTCGGATTCTCCCTCCCCTACAGAGGAACGCGGTCCGTTCACCTTCCTGAAGCCGAGCCGTCCTGTGGTACCGCGGACCAAACCGAGTGACCACGAAGATGACGAGGGCATCCATAGCAGTCACGAAGGAGGAAGTGACATCAGCGACAGCTCCTCGGAGGGGAGTGACGACTCCGGCCTCAACAGCACCGAGGCATCCTCCGCCAAGATGGCCAATGATCCCGAGACCCCGACCGACGAGATCCCCACGCCCACCGAGCTGAAGAGCCACACGTGCGTGTTCTGTGACCGCACGTTTCCTCTGGAGGTGACATACCGCCGCCACCTCAACCGCCACCTGGTCAACGTCTACTATATGGACACCAAGGAGTCCACCACTGGACCAGGAACCATTTAGTGTCCACTTTTCTTTACTTTTTACACATCACTCAACTTTGAAACCTGTGTGAATCAAGCAGGAGGCTGTGGGCGTGGCCATTGTTTTTACTCATGTGACGTAGATGTAGTGCTATAATAGATGATGTAATGATGACATCATGCTGATGTATAAGCTGCAGTGCCTTTAATAAACTCACCTACACACTGTCCAACAAAGCTGATTGGTTACAAATCTTTGACGTCTTTAATGTGACACAACCACACACACAGTCCTCTTTCAGGTCATCAAATGGCAGAACGTCTCCATGGAAACCACTTAAGGAAGAGCAGCAGCCTCACGTCTTCCTCCTAGAGGCTCCGCCCACTTTAGCCGGGACCTTCATTGGTTTGTAAGCAGTGGAGCATTTGATTCGCTGTCCTTTCAGCGTCACCACATGAGGAAGCAGTGGCGCTCGTAGAGCCACGCCCACACTGAGGGGGGAGAACACCCTGAGGATTAGCTGCTCCCCCTGGGGCGCTGTGACCGCCACCCACCCTAAGGACACACACAATACACCCATTACTACACAAAATAATAACACACACACATTACACAAACAAAATAATGCACACGTTATAAACACATTGCACACACTTCAATAATACACACATTACACACACCACAATAATACACATACAGAATAGAGGAGTGTGTGTCTCAGGACACACATACACAGAGGTGGCCATGATGGCAGGTCCCCAGACTCCGCCTCTTTACCTGCAGACGTCAGAGTGATGTCAGTGGCTGCTTCGAGGTAACCGCGACCTTCAACTTTGACCTCCTGAGGAACCAACACAGGGAACGACTTCATCCTCTCCTCGCCACCCAGAGGTACCTGAACGCAGCACGGAGAACAAACAGCATAATGTTTATACACACAAACACAGGTGGTTTTAATGGTTGATGGTGGGCTGTAGCTCAGCCGTGGTCATGTGACTCACTCCCAGCAGAGCTCCTCCTCTGTGTTTCTCATAAATTGCGTCAGCTTTTTCCAAACTGGTGACGTGGACTGGGAGACGATTGGAGGCCATAACAGAAAACCAGGAGGAGGCTCCGCCCTGCACACAGCAGGAAACAGTACATATATATATATACACACACACGTGTATATATGTATATATATACATACATATATGTATACAGCAGGAAATGGTATGAGTAATAATGTCTATATTATTGAGGAATGTGTGTAATGTGTTCATTATCAAGGTGTGTGTAACAACGTGTGCATTATTGTTTGTGTAATGTGTTTATTATTGAGGTGTGTGTGTATTATTGAAGTCTGTGTAATAGTGACTGAGTGTGTAATGTGTGCACGTATTATTGTGTGTTTGTGTAAGATGTGTATTGTTGTTTGTTTGTGAATGTGTATGTGTGAGAGTGTATAATGTGTGTATTTAGGCCCAAGCAAAGAGCCTCTTGCTCTCGTAGTGGCCACACTACTAGGGAAGGGGCGGAGCCCATGCAAACGCCAGAGTGACCAGAGACCCTTGTCATGTCGTAGGCATGCCCCCGTGCTTTCCGAGAATGTGTAGTTCATGGTACTCAAAAAGGGGGATTATTATTATTTTTTTCTTTCTTTCTTCCCTGTTTCAGAACCAACTCACCTACTTTTCACCCACTGAACCATTATGTAGAGTCTCAAAAATTCAATTGCGCACTTCTCAAATTTCTGGCTATTTTCATTTGAAGTGCCAGCGCCCCCAAGTACGCCAACAAATGGTTGCTAAGCAGCTAACCTCATACATGGAACAGCATGATATTTATGATAAATATCAATCTGGTTTTAGATCAATCCACTGAAATTGCTCTTCTGAAAGTTTCTAGTGACGTGATGATGGCCGCTGACTCTTGTCGTTACACAGTTTTAGTTTGACTTGATCTGATGCTGCCTTTGATACAGTAGATCACAGTATACTGGTTGATCAACTCAAATCTGAGATGGGGTTTTCTGGTACTGTTCTCCAGTGGTTTACCTCTAACATCAATGGAAGAACCTTTAATGTTGCTATTAATGATGTTATGTCTAATATGTCCAACCTGTCATGTGGAGTAGCCCAGGGCTCTGTTCTGGGGCCTGTTTTGTTTTTATTATATCTGATGCCTCTTGGTCGGTTGATCCGTGGTTTTAAAAATATGTCTTATCATTTTTAGGCTGACGATATCCAGTTGTACTGCTCCTGTAATGACTCAGCGTTTCACTTTTTATCAGAGTTCTTAGATTGTATATCCTGTATCAAAAACTGGTTGTCATCAAATGATCTCCAAATAAATTCAAACAAAACATAAACTCTGATCATTGCTCCTGATAAAAACATCCTCTAATTAAAAACTCTCTTGGTGATCTGGGCTCATCTGTTAAAACCAGCCTCAGAAACCTTGGGGTTGTTTTTGATCAGTCCATGTCTTTGGAGGGACATTGTCGTCAATTGACTAAAAACTGTTTTTACCACCTGAGAAATATCTCTAAAGTGAGGCATCTTTTATCAAAATCAGATCTGGAACTGGTCATACACACATTTATATCATCTCGTATTGACTACTGTAATTCTGTTTTTACTTGTTTTAATAAGTCGACCCTAAACAGACTCCAGATCGTTCAGACGCTGCTGCCAGACTTTTAACTGGTGCTTCTAGAACATCCCACATCACCACCATTCTTGCTACTCTGCACTGGCTTCCAGTTAAGTTTCGCATAGAATATAAAATATTAGTTCTCACGTTCCGAGCATTACACGGTCAGGCCCCTAAATATATCTCAGACTAGTTGTTCCCCTACTCATCAGGGCGATGCCTTCGGTCTTCAGGTCAGGGTCTCCTAAAGACCCCAAAAACTAAATTTAAGACCAGAGGAGACCTGGTGTTCCAGGCTGTAGCTCCCAGACTCTGGAATAACCTGCACCAGTCTCTCAGGGAGCTCAACTGTGTGGTCACTTTTAAAAAACTGCTGAAAACTACACTTTACAGTAAAGCTTTTAGTTACTGGATTTTCATTTTTATTTATCCCTTAATGTTGCTGTTCTTATGATATTTATGCACTCTTGTTTTATTATTCTATTCTATTATTATGTCCTCATAACCCTGTGATATGTCACATATTTTTCTAAAAGAGAAATAATGATTTTGAAGTCAGATTTGTGTTCTGCTAAAAAAATCTAAATTTTTTGATGTCTTAAGTTCACCAGATGTTGCGTTAGGTGTGGCCTCATAAACCACCAAAATGCAAGAAAATCCAAAAGCGGTCTCATAAACCACATACTGTATGCCTGTGTGTGTGTGTGTGTGTGTGTGTGTGTGTGTGTGTGTGTGTGTGCGCGTGCGTGCGTGCGTGCGTGCGTGCGTGCGTGCGTGCGTGCGTGCGTGCGTGCGTGCGTGCGTGCGTGCGTGCGTGTGTGTGTGTGACCTCCAGGAAGTCGACCCTGAACAGTCCTCCTATGAACAGGCTGGATTGTGGTTTGAGGATGAAGGTGCGAGGAACCACAGCTCGGGTCGGAACCACCAGAGGAACCTCCTGCTCCGTCAGGACGTTTAAAACCTGATGGACACACACGCTGTGAGAGGGAGGAGCTAAGGGGGGGGAGGAGGAGGGGTGCAGGAAGTGTGTGAACCTCACGTCGTTCTCTCGGAGGATTCCTGGCGTGTCGTGAAACCAGCGAGCGTCTTTCAGATCGTTTGGATTCAAACCAACACCAACTGAAAGAAGAAGAGTATCATCATCATATGGTCCATGACCTTTGACCTCGGGGTGGGAGATATGGAAAAAAAATCAATATCATGATTTTTTTATTTGTAAAATCTCGATCACGATTGTATTGTGATTTTTCCATTCAGATCACTGAGGGTGTTTTCACACATACAGTCTGTGATTCAGGCGGTGAATCTACAACATTGTTGTATTTTAATTTGGTCCGTTTTCACACATTCTATTTGCCAAGCTCACCAAACTTTCTGAACTACGTCACGCAGGTGAAACGGTCGGTCTCTGATTGGACAGAAAATGTCACCCTCCAATGCTGTGACGATGTGGTGCTGCTCTGTCACTACTGACAGTCGCGCCGTCACGCCCCATATTTTTGGTTTTTCTTCCTATGTTTTCCAAAGGAAATCCTAAAACAATTCCAGCAGAAAAGTTATGAATAATAATTCAAAATAACCCATAATCACACGATGCCACAACCTGCGCTAATGCTCTACATAAACACAGAGATGAGTCTCCACCTGTCAGCGTTCAGAGCCCTCATGTCACTGGTAACTTACTGGTAAGGATGTGTAAAAATGCCACAAAGACCATTTTATTAATCACTAGCAGAATAATATCAACATTTTGTGCCACTTTTGACTTTTTCCTTCATTAAGGCATGAAATGTGTTTAATACACTTGTGTAGTGTTATTTCAGGGCAGCTCTGAGTTGCTGAAAGTAGTTTTTAAACCACATTCAGGAAGTGGTCCCTTTAATAAAAATCCCAGCATGGAGGAGCCACGTGAGAGCTGTGTAAACAGTTTCCTCAAATGTCCTGTTCAACCCATAGACTATATAAAAGATGGACGGGACTTTTTTTTAGAGCTCCCCCTGCTGACTGGCTGCAGTATAGGTCATAAACCCCGCCTCCTCAATGTTAACAGATGGGATGTTAGTCAAACTGTAAAGTTAAAATACTCATCACATCATTTATTTCCAAACCTAAACTCTGCTGTTATCATTAGTTATTATTATAATACATTGTGTTCAAGTGCTCATTTTTCTGTGAACTTTGTTTTAAATAAGTTATTCAGGGTTGAAAAATGGGATTTAACCACCTCGGAAGGAAAGCGTCGTGAAGGAAAGCAGAGACACCATTAAACTTCTCCGTTCAGTTTTTTTTGTCTTGTTTGAGCTACTAGCGCTAACCTCTATGATCTGATTATCTGAACAAGACGTTGGTAAACTTTCCAGTGGGAAAGATACTTAAGCCGGGAAGTCATCAGGGCAGTACGCTAAATGGGTGGGGCTTGTTACCAGGGCTCCTCCTGCCGGAGCCTATAGCGCAGAGTCTGGCTCCAAATGATGTAAAATTTGCAAGATGGCAGCACCCCTAAGCGCCGTATTTTGGCTTCAAGAACATTGAGTGGGAGGAGCTACAGTGCACGCCCTCTGGTTCAACCTGACAGCAGCGGTAAATCTGATGGGTCTACAGGAACCAACTGTGGTGTGATGTTCTCTCTCACCGTTCTTCTTCTTCTGACTTTTTTCTTCTTCTTTTTCTTCTTCATCTCTTTCACTGAAAGCCAAACTGTCCGGATCAAACTCGATGCATTTGGTTCCGTCAACCCGGAATGTTCTGCCGACCCGACCTGAGCAGAATAACAGGAAGTAGTTGACTTTTTGGGCTCAAGTACCCCCTTTCCTCTTACTTCTGAATAAAAGTTCCCCCCTTATGTCAGACTACAACCTTTTGCTCAGAATTCTGTGAAAAAACAACTATAGATAATGATGGAATGAATAAGTGATAACATGCATTTTAAATAATCTCATTTTCTAAATAAGTGGAAAGCAAACAGTATTCAGTGCCTCCTGAATAGATATAATTCTATAGTTCTATGGTATCATTTATAGATTATATATTTTCATCTGATGTGGGAACAACACTGATCCTTGTATTTTCATTTCATGCTCTAATCAAAATAATTCATATCATTTTGTGAGTTTTTGGTGTCAATTTGTGTATTTTGTTGTCTTTTCTTTTTATGATTATTCAGAATATTTTCCTCTTATTTTGTGTTCTCTCAGTGTGTATGTTTTTGGTGCCGTTTGGTTGTTTCTTATGTGGTTTTGTTTGTTTCTCTGTCATTATTGTGTATTTTTCTCTCATTTAGTGTGTGTTTGTTGTCGTTTTGTGAGTTGATGGTAATATTTAGTATTATTCTAATTTTGACTAAAAACAAACATTATAAAACCCCATGTTTTTAATGCTTTCATTTGTTAATTTTCCCCGCGTACCCCATTTGAGAAACACTGGTTTAAACCCCACCCTCACCTATTAGGTAACCATGGCGACTAAGACGCTTTAATTGTTGCTGCTCATCCAATGACAGTTTGTCCTCCATCTGCAGACGCTCCTGCCGCCGTGACATCCGGTATGGAGTCGGGTTCAGGATGGGAAACTTCAGCATGCCCAACGTGGTTCCTATAACCAGAACCAGAACCAAGGTCAGGACCAGGACCAGGACTTGATGTGTAAAACTACTGTGAGGCGGTTCTGACCGGGCCAGGGTGAGATGGTGGCCCTGTGGGCGGCCACCTCGGTCCGGGTCTTGCAGTAGTCCGACTCCAGCAGTGCGTTGAACAGCGTGGACTTGCCACTGTTGGCTCCGCCCACCAGGTAAACATCACAGCGTCGTTTGCGCTGCAGGCCTGTGATCAGCTCCTCCACGCCGTAGCCCGTCTTGGCGCTGATCAGATGGACATCGGCCAGCTTGGGTGCGAGGCCCGCGTCGCAGCAGTACTGGAACAGCTGGCGTTTGAGGCGCTGCAGGTAGTTCGGGGCGTCGGCGGGAAGCATGTCCACCTTGTTGCCAACGACGACCAGGTGCTTGTTGGGTCCCAGCAGGTCGGGCAGATCCAGTAGCACGGGGTCCGGCAGCAGCAGCAGGTCCACCAGCAGCACCACGGCGCCGCTCAGGGGCCGTATGGACTGCACCACCTCCCGGTACTTGTCCGGGCTGAGCTGCAGCCGCAGGGCACGGGTGTAGTATGTCAGGTGGTGACAGCGCTGGCACGTGGCTCCGCTAAGCCCCGCCTCCTGCTTCAGATGGTGGTACTTCTCCATGGGCAGGAACCCAGGAAGTTCCGGCACCGCGCAGTGGAGGAGAGCGCCACAGCCCACACAGGCGACATCACTGATTGGCTCGTTCACGTCAGCACTCCCAAACACCACGTTCTTCTTCTTCTTCTTCTGCTTCTGCTTTTTATTGGACGAGCTCAGGAGGCTCTGCTCCAATGAGAAGCCAGCTTCCTGGATCAGAGCGCTAAGCTCCGCCTCCACAGAGTCTCCACCCAGATCATGTGACGTCAGCCGTTTCTGATGACTTACAGTTTCACACATCTTCCTGTGCACGAGGGCGACTTCCTGAGCGTGGTTGACATTGTCTGCAAGTGAATCAATAGAAGAAGAAAAAAAACACGTTGACTTTGATCATTAGCCTTTAACAATAAAAAACGTTTTTTTTTAATCAATTAGTAGACATTTCATGGGACCGCCTTTAAACTTCAGGCGATGCCAAATGGGGTCACGACCCCAAAGTTGCAATAAATACATGTTTAATTACAAAAGTGCTGTTGTTTACTGACCCGTACAGTCCTCAAACACAAACTTCTCCTCCACGTTTGGATCCACGGTGCAGCTCCTGAACGCTGCCCTGAGGGGCGGAGCCAAACGCCACAGCTGGCGCCACACGCTCACCTGCAACGTTCATGAGATAATGATCAGTTTAATAATAAACAAGTAATCATGTGATATGACAGATTTACAGGTTGGAGGTAATGACTGTAATGAAACGGTGATTAATAACATTAATAACTAATAACATTAAACACAAAACTTTATTTTCAATTCAACAGCACTGACAATAAAGAAAAACATTTGAACATGGGGTTCATACATTTAAAGCTTCATAAACATTCAGATGGCTTTCTTACTGGTCTGACTTCTTAGTGCATGTGTCAAAATCAAGGCCAGGGGCCCAAATCTGGCCGTTTACAACGTCTAAATTAGCCCACAGGAGAAAACATGAAACAATGTGTAAATGACCAAATATTTTAGTTGTGGATTTATCAGTAGGGTTGCAAAAGGGCATTAAATATCTGGCAAATTTCCACGGGAATTTTGGAACTTATTTATTTTTTTAAATGAAACTTTCCATGGGAATTATTTATTGAAATTATACAGAAATTGGGAGTAATTTTGAATCACTGTATCACATCCAAACATAAATATTGGCATCTATGCAAAATAATACACTTTTTTTGTTCAACAGATGTATTTGGAAGTAGAACTTTACAATTTTCAAGTGGAGTTTCATTGAATTTGTCATAATTTCAATGAAACTCTACAGTATTTGCAGGTGTTTCTAGTTTTCCCATGTTTGAACATCATGGAAGTCATTTTTACTCTCAAATTGTTGAAAGAAACAATATCCTGCTCAATCCCCAAATTATTTGACACAATTTTCCCAAATAAAATAAATATAGTCACTACCTGTCACTTATTGCTTGGATATTGTCAATGCCATGTATACTCTACATTCTTATATATATATATATATTATATATTCATAAAATAAACGTAGGACTGTTCCTGTCTCAACTTTACAGAATACACAGGAATCAGAAAGATAAGCTCTGTATTCTATTAAAAAAGTGCTTCGTCACAATCATCATTGTTACCAAATATTTTTCATATTAAGTCCACACAGTTAAAAAGACCTTTCCAATAACCTTGGGCAGATAATTAGTAGTAGTAATTACAACACATGCTACACAGTGTGTTATTGCATTTTCTATTTTTGATGTTGATGCCCTTCAACAATCAGTTATCACCATGGGTTGTTTATTAAATACATTTCTGCCTTGTAATAATCTAAAGAAACATGGCGGTACTGCATCAAATACTAAACATATTCTCGGTATAAATAAATAAATAATCTTGGAATAAAGCGTTTTAGTACCTGAAACATGAAGGCACGCGCAGCTCCACAAACCCGCAGACACGGCACTTCCGTACCACGTGGTGACGCTACGTGCCGTCATCACGTACGAGTCTCGTCAGGGTGCCCACAAAAAGTAAAAACAAAATACACACAAACTACATAGGGCCTTCTGAGAAGTCTATTTTATATATATATATGTGTTTGTACGAAAATGCATTTTAATTTTTTTTACATTATTTATATTGGAATGAAAAGGGCTCTGGGTAAAAATAAGATAGTTAAGCACAGTTTTGAACATAAAAAATATTCATGCTGCATCAGGGCCCTAGATACCACCCCTTTTATCACAGCGGGGCTAAAAAAGAAATGTGTTTGTTTGATCAGAGTACCACATGATCAACATTCATATTAGCATTTAGAATAATTAGAATCAGCTTTATTTGTCATTGCACATGTTACAGAGCAACGAGATCTTCCTGTCCAAGAAACATGAAAAGACAATCACATACAACATGGGAGGACAAGGGTCGCCACAGGGGCAGATGAAAAGTGGGAGGACAACAGCGATGATAATGAGCGATCTGAACATTAATACAGGAGTTTCTATAGTGTGTATTTCTATCATTCTGTGTATGTTTGTTGCTCTTTATGAAGCATTTTGTGCATTTCTGTAGTCCTTTTGTGTATTTTTCCTGTAAATTACATTGTTTTTTGGAGTCATATTGTGCATTTGTGTGTGTATTTCTGTTGTTGGTTTGCTTGTTTGTTAGTACTGTGGGTTTGCAGAGTCATTTTTTCATGCTTTTCTTGTCTTTTCGTGTACTTTTGTAGTCATTTTCTGTAATTATGTAAGTTTTTTGGAGTAATTTTGTGTATTACTGTTGTCATTTTGTTCATTTTTGTAGTTTTGTGTTTTTGGAGTATTTTCTGTGTCGTTTATCTTGTCTTTTACTGTATTTTTCTGCAATGTTGTAACTATTTGTATTTTTTAATGTATTCTTTACACCAACAGTCCTGCGTGCACTGCACACCAACACTCCCACACACAAACACTCTTGCAAGCACCACACACACTAACAGTCATGTGCGCACACACCAACACTCTTGCGCGCACCACACACACCAACACTCTTGGGCGCACCACACACACCAACACTTTTGCACGCACCACACACGCAAACACCAACACTTTTGCACGCACCACACACACAAACACTCTTGCGCGCACCACACACACCAACACTTTTGCACGCACCACACACACAAACACTTTTGCACGCACCATACACACAAACACTTTTGCGCGCACCACACACACCAACACTCTTGCGCGCACCACACACACCAACACTTTTGTGCGCACCGCACACACCAACACTCTTGCGTGCACACACTAACATTCCTGTGCCATATCCACAACAATAAAAAAATAATATTAACCGTATGTCACAAACAAAATATTCAATAAACCGCTAAAATATACTAGAACATATTTATAAAATACAAGCAATGGATATGGAATCATTAGGTTATTGTGAAGAAAAAAGAAAGCTTATATAATGTAGTGTGGATGAGCTGTGAAATAAGGATTACTGAAGCCTTGTCAGAAGTCGCTTTTAATTTAAGAATACTTGTATAGTTTATGGGCGGAAAAAAAGTGTACATAACTTACAGTAGGGGCCCAACAAGATGGTTTGTACCCAGGGCCCAAAATGTGGAGCTACGGCCCAGCTCAGAAGATTACTACAGTACACACACACACACACACACACTGGAGGCTGTTAATGAACTCATGTGCTGCATGAGTTGTCCAATCAGAGTTGAGAAAGTCTCCTCTTAGCCCCGCCCACACACAGAATTAGTGGTCCTGAACACACACACAGTGTGTCTGTAGTGTGTGTGGTGTGCGTAACTGCAGTCATGTTGAAGCTAAGTGTTCTTTCTCGTCCAATTCTTCTTCTCTCACAAACTTCTGCTGCTGCTCAGGTGAGTCCAACAACAACTGCTGGACCTGCAGGTTCAGGTTCTGGATCTCTTTGGTCTGTTTTTACGTTTGTTCTGATCTTTGGACTGTTAACAAAGTGTAATATTAACCAGGAGGCCCTGAACGCACCACAGACCTGATAACACGCACGCACGCACGCACACGCACACACACACACAATATGAATGCATAGATCCCACCCTTCCATCCTATAATAATATACTCTGAGTTTATAGTGGTGCATAGTACTGAGTATGCCATTTTGAACACAGCCAATGAGTATATACTGTTCTACTATATACTATTAGTATGTTTAGTATGCTGAGTGTTCCCACTGAAGTAGACTTCCAAGTTTCCAAAGATGCATTTGGAACCTACAGCGTTAAAAACCTGAATCACACTGAGGCTAAATATCTCTGTTGATTCTCAACCTTTACTTTGAAAGTTCTGAAAACATTTGAAGTGAGAAAGTGACCAAGTAGAATATCAACATGTGCTCTGTTGATCCATAAAACTCACGGAAAACACATTTCATGCCAACATTTCAGAGATTTTCAGAGACCCTCCATTGGTCTACTGACTAAACTTCCTGTTAACTTCAAAACAAGAGCCCTATTTACAAAAAAATCCAAAAAGGGAAGACAAGTAGAATAGAGGATGTTTGATTTCTATCTTGAAGCCAGTCCTAGGACGATTTTATATTCTGCTCCCAATGCATCATGGGACGGTTTAGTTTGCCCACCGTGCACACTTAAAAAATGTCCCCATTTCATATACGTCTGAGTATTTCTTGTGTACTCAATCTTTCCATATTATCTAATGTGAACACACTACATACTCATTTAGACATCAGACTTAGTATGAGTAGTACATTAGTATGAGTAGTAATATGTTAGTATGAGTAGTACATTAGTATGAGTAGTAATATGTTAGTATGAGTAGTACATTAGTATGAGTAGTAATATGTTAGTATGAGTAGTACATTAGTATGAGTAGTAATATGTTAGTATTAGTAGTAATACGTTAGTATGAGTAGTACATTAGTATGAGTAGTAATATGTTAGTATTAGTAGTAATACGTTAGTATGAGTAGTAATACGTTAGTATGATATATTTGAAGCACTTTGAACACTGAGGTCTGTGTTACTTTGTTCTCCTGCAGCATCGTTCTCTCTCTTCTTCTTCTTCTGCTCATACAAACTCCTCCCCCTTCTACGAGTTCCGAACCTACAACATCAAACCAGAGCAGAACTCCGCCTTCCTCAAACTGACCAATGAGAAGATTCACCTCCGCACTGCCCACTCACAGCTCATTGGCTACTGGACTGTCGAGTACGGAGGGTTGAACCAGGTGTTTCACATCTGGAAGTATGGTGAGGGTTATTACTATAACTATTATTGTTATTATTATTGTTGTGTTTGTTAATGTTATTAATATTGATTTTGTTAATATTGTGGTTACTGTGATTATTGTTATTTTAAATGTTGTTGCTCATCGTAAAAGCTGCAGCACCCTCACTCTCTAATCATTAAATCTGTGATCAATCTCGTGGGTCTTATGAAGACGTGCATTTAAGATAAACACTGTCAGCTGATTGGTTCAGCTGGAGAGCTCCAAGCTAAGAAGAGTTTGATGGAATGCCCCTCTGATCCTCACCACTCTGATAAGAAGTTAACCAGCTTCATAGTACAGCACACACACAATAAATACTGGAAGTTAGTGCAAGAGGAGGAAATCCAGCTTCAGAGTGCAGTGTCATTGTTGTTGTCATTGTTGTTGTTGTTGTTGTTGTGATTGTCGTTGTTGTTGTTATGATTGTCGTTGTTGTTGTTATGATTGTCGTTGTTGTTATGATTGTCGTTGTTGTTGTTATGATTGTCGTTGTTGTTTTCTCTCAGACAGCTTCTCCGGGCGCTCCTCGGTGCGAGCGGCCCTGGCCGTGGACCCGTGTTGGATGTCGGAGTACATCAGTAAAGCCATCCCCATGTTGACGTCTCAAGAAAACGCTGTCACCTTTCTGTTTCCATGGAGCCGCCTGCAGGCTCCGCCCCAGGAGGGAGGTAAGCCACGCCCCGCCAACATCATCTCTGTGACATCACAAGCTCAGTGACATCATCATTGCGTGTTCCAGGTGTGTTTGAGCTGACGTCCTATCTGATGCGAGGGGGTGGGGCTTCTGTTTGGGGCAACGCCCTCAAGGCCGAGCTCACGTCCCATGATGCACTGCAGCAGGGCCGCCTGCTGGGAGCCTTTCACACAGAGTTTGGACCAATGAACACAGGTACCAGAGATGATGTCATAGCCACCAGGATTGGGATCAATTATACTTGGAACAATAAGCTAACACAAGAGGAAGGTTTTGTTTTATGGAATTATTAATTAAAGGCTCAGTAATTGTGATGAATTGTAATTGAACTTTAGTAAATGAGAATGTAATTGTATTCGACATGCAGTAGGAAAATAATATTTGTCATTTTAATTGTAATTGGAAAAGATGTCAGTCACCGTACTCATAATTGAGTTGTAATTGAACATGGATGATTGAAGACGTGGTTGACGTAAGACGTAATTGAAAAATAAAATTGAACATTTGTAATTGTAATTGCCTAATTGGTATTTAAATACAATTATTGTGTAATTATAATTGTAATTGTAATTTTTAAAAATCAGTTGTGTAATCGTAGCTAAATTGTAATTTTAGATAATTGATTTTCGTAATTGTAATTGCCATGAAAATTTTGTAAAAATTGTCAATTATAATTTAACGACCAACTGGGGAACCATGTTACAGTTCTATGTACAGTTCTACACATATGTAGTTAACAATTATTAAAATATGTTTCATATCAAGCTTTCCCACATTTTACTATTTAAAAAATGTAAATCGAGGTGTACACTGACACAAAAAAGGCTCAGATGCCCACACCAAAAATATTAAAATCTATATTTTCATTGATTATGAAGACTAACAAGGAAATCAATAGATAGGAAATGGATAATTGTTTTTAGTGTATTTTACAGCTGATTTAGAACCTGTTATTAGAGATGCTAACAGAAAGCTAACACAAGATGAAGGTTAACTTTTATTAGGCTATTTTTTTCAGGCTCAGTAATTGTAATTGAAAATTAGTAACCGAGAGAATAAAAAAATAATTTTCATTTAATTGTAAAAAAAATGCTGGTCACTAATTGTAATTGAATTGTAATCGAACATGGATAATTGAAGACGTAATTGTAATTGAAAAATGCAATTGACCCCAACCCTCGTCTCTCAGCTCACGCCCTCTGGTGGTTCGAGAGCGCTGATCATCGGGCGAAGCTTCAACGGAGAGACGGGACAGGTGAGGACCATTAATACTGAGTTTCATTACACAAAACTGAACCTGTCTTTGTTTGTCTGTCAGTTACAGACGTGCTGGTCCACGTAGACTCTCAGACGACCAAGCTCATGTTTCCATGTCCATTTTCTCCCATGAAGTGACGACCTGCCCCCTTCAGTCTGAAATTCCTTTGTTGTTTCACGTCTAACGTGGCACTAATAATCTTAAAGTCTAATGCTAATAAATGTCTCGGTCTCCTCTTCTGTTTACACATACCACTTCATGTTTTCTCTCATGTGACCAGGTACGTCACGTTCTGTGACGTGTATTCGCAGGAAAAGTGTTTCCATCGCGCTTTTGCAACACATTTCAATATCGAAACGTCTGAAAAACCTCCTCATGAAAGCGTAAAAACCTTTTAGTGATATTTGAGTGATTTTACAAAATTCAGGTGTTTCCATTACCAGTTTTTATTGCTCTATTTAGATTTCGCACATATCCAGGGGTAATGGAAAGTAAGTAAGTCAATTCACTTTTCACAGATAAAAATCACAAAGTGCTGTACAAACATTTCAGTTACATCTCGTCCAAAGAAACGTGAGAAGACAGTCACATATAACATGGGAGGACAAGAATGGGAAAACTGTGGGTCGCCATGGGCATGGGAGACGCCCCATATTGAGATGAAAAATGGGAGAACAACAGGAGGAGAGGTGAGGGGAAAAAGCAGGTTTTAAACTGACTTCCCTATTGGGGAGGAAAGTATAAAACTAGGAAAAAAAATCTGCTCAGCATACGTGCACCAAAAGCAAAAAGTGTACAAAAGGTGGGGGTTGGGGGTTTAGGGTGGAGAAAGAAAGGATTGCATGGAGGAGAAAAGAAAGGATTGCCAGCCGCTGGGGGGCGCATGCGTGCAGCCTCTGTAGGCACTCCACATGCTCCCTTGTAGCTTGCAGGGAGGGAGGGGGGACGGAGGGCTGGTGGAGGCGTTGAAAAATAAACCCTTTGCTTTCCCTCAGAAACAGTCAGATGATGTGTGATGACCTTGGTAGATCTGGGTCAGAAAACAAAAGTCCAGGTGGCGATGGGGGAGGAGGAGGGGAAGATGGAGGGGGACGAGGCGTCAAATCTACACATCTTTGGTGAAATAGAAGACAGACAACCTTGAGTGGTTGCCGTGAGGGGGAAGCCATTGATGATAAACGATTTGTTTTTGATTCAGGCTAGCACACTTTCGGTAGCCTTGAGTCTTTGGTCTCCAGCAGTAAAATCCAATAATGAGGCCTCAAACTGCAAGCCGAGCACTCAGCCTCTCCAAGCTGGTTACAATCCCCCGTAAACGCTCCAAAGTAGCCTCCTGCTTACTTTTGAGTTCGTTCATCACATTAGTCTGTATTGAGTGCTCTACCCCGTACTTCAGAAATTACTGGCAGCCTTCCAAAAAAAGTAGCCAACGTAGTACAGACTTTGCAATAGATCAGAAAGCTGCACACTCCAATCAGCAGCATCCCTGCTAACATAAATCCAATCATGTAGATGTCCTCCACATCCTCCACGAAAAGCATGGACAGACACACGACCTTCCACTTATTCCAGGAATCCATTGTGAATCCGACCGCAAATGTTCCGTCCGGAAACACGAGCTCGATTGCATTGAGAGACCAGCGGACCAATTCCATAATTTAGTTTTTTGGATAAAGTGTAAAGAGAGTCTTCTATTAGCAGCAAAGGCCGATAGGGAGGAGAGTGGGAGCAGAGAAGAATGTGACCGCCTTCACTGAGTAGAAGAGAGGAAACAGCTTCTGTCTCATTTATTCAGCTTGAAGCTTCTAAAGCAGGGGTGTCAAACTCATTTTTGCTCAGGGGTTAAGTACAGTGCAGTTTCAGCTCAAGTGAGCCGCAGATTAGTTTGAAATCAATTGCAATTTTAACACTAATGTGCCCTATTTTTCATTTCCACGTATAACTGATATATATACAGTTTGAAAGGCACCGTCAATATCCAAACAATAAGTGACGGATATCAGACCGTGCAAGATCAACACTTCAAAAATCCTTTAATTTTGTGTTTAGTATTTTAAAAGAGTTTTGTGGGAAAATGCTTGGAATTCAGAAAAATGTAGTTATTTCAATAAAATAAGACTGCAGTCATGTGATATCTACATAAAGGTCCCTGCAAATATTGTGTCATTTTATTAAATTTGTGTATTTGGAGGGACAAAGACAGCTACAACTTAAAGTTTTGGTCATTTTTGCAATGATTCATGTTTTCTCTGTGATTTTTAACTTTTTTCCTGTAGGCCTTAAGTTTGAGACAAGTGTTCTAAAGAGATCAAACATTCATCTCTGTCCACGCTGGCTTTTCCATTTCTCATCGCTGTCCTTGGCAGATTTGTATAGGGCGCCTATTTTTATGTTACTTTTGACCAGATTTACAGCAACATTTGTGAATATAATGTCAATGTTATATCTTAATGTTAAATACTAAATCTAAATCTAAATGTTTAATTGAAATATAAATGTTAAATGTAAATCTTAAATCTAAATGTTAAATATTTAAAATAAACGTTAAACGTACTTTGCATAGTGGTACTTCCTGAATGTGCATATTAGCTAAATATTTAGTTTCACTCGTGACATTTAGATTTAGATTTAAAATTTAAAATTTAAGATTTAGATTTTATATTTATATTTAGATGTAAAATTTAAGATTTACATTTAACATTTAGATTCAGCATTTATATTTATATTTAACATTTAACTTAAGATTTAACATTGACATATTTTTACAAGAAAAGCAAATATCAGAAATTTCACTAATATTGCTGCAAATCTGGTCAAAAGTAACAAAGGAACGTTTTTCAAACGTTGTTTGGTGCTAAAAAATGCAACAAGTTACTTTTTATTATAGCTTGTGCAACTTTACAATCGGCACCCAATAAATTTGGATTTGGAGAATAATTATTCCAATGGATTTCCACCGTACACTAAACCTAAGGCTTCAGTAATCAAACACAATAACATCCCAAAGCGTCACACTCTCAACTTTACTTTTTTACAATATTTGTACGTCAGAAATCTGTCGTCTCATCCATCTCAGAACACAAAATTAATCTTTATGCAGACGATGTTTTACTTTATTTAGAAGAACCCCAATCCTCATTAGAAGAAGTATTTCACCAAATAAACAACTTCTCAAAACTATCAGACTATTCCATTAACTGGTCAAAATCGTCAATCGTCCCCTTAACAAAAAAACTATGAATACTGCATTAATTATCTAGGCTTACATATATTATCAAACTTCAATGTACTAATTAAACTAAACCTTGATCCACTGTTTTGTGGTTTTTATTTTTAGTTAAAAATTATAATCATGATAATGGGAATGATTTTGATTAGAACATGAACGGAAAATTCAAGAGTCAGTCATGGTCCAAAAGCACTAAATACTGTTTCATTCCACTTATTTACAGAAGGAGATTCTTTCAAATGTGTGTTATCACTCAATCATTCCAGCAAACCTAGAGCTGGGCGATATAGCATGATTCAAGATTTATAGAGTTTTCTATTTTGATGATATTGAAATTTACAATATTGCCTATATTGATATACAGTACATATTTTTAATAGCTTATTTTTGTATTAATATACTTGTGTTTGGAGTCGCTACTTTCACTACTTCTCTGAACACCATAAAAAACACATGTGGATAGATTTCTGAGTGCATCCTAACTCAGACCTCTCCCTAAACAACTCACTCACACATGCTGTCCCTTAGAGGTGAAAAAGACTAAAGTGGTACATATTCTCTCCTCCCTGCTCCCTTTCCCCTCCCCTCCCCCTCGGTGTAACACTGCTCTCCCTTTTTATATCCTCCCTATAATAAAAGATTTCTTACCATTCCTTAGGGAGGGCTGGTGATGGTCACAATTAAGCAATAAAATAAATCAATTTATTTTATTGCAATAACAAAACATGCATTGCTGTGTCATAATGATGGCACTTCTTGTAGTGTTGACCTTTGACAGCATGTGCAGACAAGTGGAAAAATAAAAATAAAAAATAAAAATAAAATAAATAAATAAAGTGGCACATATTGTCCAACTATTTGTTAATAAATTAGTCTGTTTTGCATATTTAGACAGCAAATTTATCCCAGAATTGTCTTTCTGGTCCAACTTAATTTGAATTAAAATTATCGAGATTTATATCGTGTATCACCATTTTGAGAAAAAAATTTGAGATATGAGTTTTGGTCCATATCGCCCAGCTCTTGGCAAACCTTCGACTTTCATAACAATATAGTATTTTGAGTTCATTTTTTAAAATTTAGACTTTAATCTTGACATATTTCAACTTTATTCTTGAAATTTCTACTTTATTCTCGAAATTTCTACTTTAATCTCAACATTTGGCCATAAATGTCGACTTCATTCTTGATTTGCCCAAAATTATTTTCTCCATCAAAATTGGCCCTAATCTGCTTCCGTAAATACCCGTTTGAAAGCCTGTAAAAGTAACTGGTTTAATATTTGCAGATAATTTCTTAAAATACCCGCATCTGCCAGCAGGAGGCGCACGCGGCCTCTAGAGGAGAGGGTCAGCTGATCCGCCCTTTTCCTCTAACAGCTGTCTGAGCATGCGCACTGACTCTGCTCACCGACGGACGGCAGCGGAGGATGAACTGACGGTAAACGACGACCGTAGCGAGTAATTGGACCGTTTTTAGGAGAACCGGGAGAGACTGACACACACAAACACACACACAGACGCACACACACCAACACCGGAAATTAACGGACGATCACCGGTGCCGAGAGGACACAGAGGCACGCGACCGGATGTTGGTGTGAAGGTGAGGAGGATGAAGATGATGTTCAGGATTTATTGTAATGATTCATGTTTGACATTAATGTCATGGCAAAGGTTACACACACACACACACACACACCTTTGTTTTTGATGATATAAATGCATGTATTTATTAGATAGTGAATATATGGTGAATTATTGCGCTAACTGGAAGCACTGGGTGAGATTTGATGAATGTTTGCAGCAGACAAAGTGAAATCAGGTTTAACTGAAGGTGATTAAACAAAGGTTAGAGTTTAGAACACGTTAAACTCTCATCACATCATTAATAAACATTTGTTTTCATCAATTTTCGAGCAGCACAAACACATTTTAAAGTATATGTATTTATCATGTGATATTATGTTTTATATCATCATTATTTAGTATTAAATTGTGTTTATGTTTGAGTGTGTAAATATTGTAAATACATGCCAATAGGCTTCTGTTTTTCTTACATGATTATTAGTATTATTATTATTATTGTTATATTGGTTCATTATTTTTTATTATAGTCTTGTTGGTTATGTTTCATTTATTTAGTTCTAACACAAGGTTCTCTCCAGCACTGTTGAGCGTAGGCCGTAGGGGCCCCTGATGCTGTGATGTCGCCCCCTACGCTGGTTGAAACACAACAGGGATTTTCTGTTTCTTCCTTTTTTAATCAATACCGTCGTAATAATTGTTGCACACTTGGACATAAAAGAGACTTCCCGGCATGCACAGGTTGTTTCAACTGTTTTTAATCTAAATAACCCAGAAACACATACATCAGCTCATCTGCTCAGATGTTCCCGTCTTCAGCTGAGAATCTTGAGGACCCCTGCAGCTACTTAGCTGCCCCGATGCTACCTGTGTGCATCTTCCGCTTTGCAAGTACTCAAACATACTCGGACGGACATCCGCGGATTTCCACTGGATGCGTAACTGCTCCGTAAATCTGCAGTCCGTCATTTCCCACCGCCTTCATCTATGATGTGTAACTGATGCAGCGAGGACTCGGGAGATCTCAGTAATTCATGCGTAATCGCGTGATATAGAGAGTTGTAGTGAGTATAAAGAGAAGCACAAAGTCATAGAAACAGTTGATTGTGTCTTTGGAGAGGAACAGAAGAGAATCCACTCAGTTCTGCCCTGTAGATCTTCAGCTTTTGTGGAGATTATTGTGATTCAACCATTGATAAGGTCAATGTTTATATGTGAAATATTCTATTTTATTTTTATATCATCTACGTTGCTGTAACATAGAATTTGAGGTTTATTTTCCGAAACTCACCTGTTTTCTGGAGCTTTAGCCCTCTGAAAGGTCAGTTTAATGACGCTTCTAAAAACAGGCTGTTTTTGGGCCTTCATGCATATGCAAGAGTGGGCGTGTCTGTAGACACTGACTCCACACCACAGCTTTATTACCATAGCAATTTTCTTTTTGCTATCCACACACTCTTGTTATTGTTTTCAGCCAAAAAACTGAACATTACAGTAAAACACATGGATATTTAAGAGGCTATTGTTATTGTGAGTCTGACAAAAGCTGCTTCAGGCTGTGTGTGGCAGCAGCAGCAGTCAGTCAGTCATTTGTTTCACTTAACATTCACTGGAGTGTTAAGCAGCTAAGTCACTTTCTTCTCCTCCTCATCTCTCCTAACCACAGGAATAGTGCATTTAAGGTGAAAATCATTTGTTTTGTCCAACCGCTCCGTCGCATTGTATTACAAACACGTCAAATCATGTTAAAGGCGATACGAGGTGATATAACAGATACTAAAAATGAAACTGTGTGTATGTAGCTTTACATATATGACAATAAAGTATAATATATATTCTATATTAAACCGCAGTGTTTGTTGTAGCTGTGAGGTAGTTTGGGAAGGAGGGGCCAGGATTGTCAGGAGAAGGAGTTTCCGCATTGTGATGTCACAACGCGAGAAAAATCCAACTGGCCCCTTTGGAGCTGACTTTTTACACAATGTGGAATAACAAGGGAGGGAGGAAACCAAACTTTTTTCAACTTTATCCCTCTGAATGAGGCTACAGGGATGAATATCACTGTTACAAAACCATTAGAAAGTGTTTTTTTATAATTCTGCCCCTTTATTATGAGAGTTAAATTATAAGTCAGTTTTTTACTGTGGGGCTGGGTGACAGAGTAATGACATACAGAGACAGTATTTGCTCTGATAATTTCTCTCTGAGGTGTTTTGGACCCAATGTTTAGTCCTGGTTAAGAAAGAGAAAGTTACAGCTTTAAGTTTTAATAACTGATGACTTTCATTGACAAATAAAGCTGTGTATCATCTGCATAACAATCAACATTTATACTGTTTTTGTCTCACAGTTCGACTATTTCAACATGAGCCGGACCAGAGCCGTCCTGTCCGTCCCAGTCCAGCTGCTGGTCCTGGTTCTGGTCCAGCCGGTCGGCACGGCCCGCTCTGACCGCTCCTCTGTGTCGGAGGAGTTTATGGGAGCTTCCATCAACGCGTCAGTGCTGGACGGACGAGGAAACGTCATCTACACCATGAACAGCGACGACGCGACGTTCGGACAGAATTCACCAAAGATCGACGTTCGAGGAGTCGTCATCACTCCCACACCTCAGCACGGAGGTACACACACGCACACACACACACACACCTCAGCACGGCGGTACGCACGCACGCGCGCACACACACACACTTCAGCACACATACACACACACACTAAGACACACCTCAGCACAGAGGCACAAATACACACACACACACACACACTAAGACACACCTCAGCACGCACGCACGCACGCACGCACGCACGGAGGAAATTTCATTTCACACATTTTTTTTGAACATCATGGTTTTACTAGTTTTGGTCATTTGCATTATTCAGACTCTGCAAGTTGAAACAAACCAATGAAGGGAAAAAGGAAAGAAGAAATGAACTAAATAGAACTAAAGTGTGTCTGACATGAAGGACTGCCTTGTAGTCCCTGATTGGACCCAAGTCATGACATCATTCCTGTAACCCACAGTGATGGACCGTCAGGGTTGTGACCCTCGCACTGGTTTCCTGGTTCCTGGAGGCGTGCTGAGCTGGGTGGCGCTGCTGCAGAGAGGAAACTGTACATTCAAGGAGAAAATCCTCAAAGCTGCAGCTTTTAATGCCTCGGCCGTTCTGATCTACAACAATTCCACAGACAGGACGGTCAGGATGGGCCACGAAGGTCAGTGTGCGTGTGTGTTAGGGCTGTACGATATTGTCTTAAACTCATATCACAGTTTACATTCAATCAACGTGTGCTCATTTCATCCATAAAACTAACGGAAACACATTTCATGTTCATGTGGATTTGTTGTTTTTTTTTTCCTAAAGAATTTTATATTTTTTATAGCGCTTCGAGATTACTATTGTTGTCATTTGTGATTTATATAAAAAGTTGAATTGAATTTTATTCCCACATTTCATAGATTTTCAGAGACCCTCCATTGTGATACTGACCACACTTCCTGTTGACTTCAAAACAATAGCCCTATTTACAAAAGAGAAAAACTAATAGAAGACAAGAAGAGATGCTTTTATTTTGAAAAGCGGATGTTTGGTTTTTAGCTTGAAGCCGGTCCCAAGACCATTTTACGTCCCACTCGCAATGCATCATGGGACAGTTGAGCATGACTAGTGAGCCCACCGTGTATACTTAAAAAATGTCCCCATATAGTATACATACTGATATTTCTCACATACTCTATCTTTTTATACTATCTAATGTGAACGCACTACATACTCATTTAGACGCCAGACTTAGTATGAGTAGTTTGTTAATATGACATTTACACCACGGCCGTAAAGTGTAAAAATTAAGGATGCATCGATCTATCGGTACCGATTTCTTTAAGTTTGGGGTATCAGCGATGGGCCGATATTTGCATTTGAAACCGATCTTTTCTACGTCCGTAAAGGTCTGAAAGTCAGCCACTGTCCCTTTCTGCTGTGAGATGACTGACAGGCCCCGCCCACCAGGTCATGTGTACACGAGCGCATGCTACACAGGTTGACAACAGTCAGCCGGAGCACTTTCAGCCTAGCATGTCGGTGGTTGGACAGATTTACACAAAAGGATTGTAATTTGTGTAATAAGTGGAGGTGTGACTGCAAACAAAACGTAACATTCGCCATTTAAGAAACCATCACTGAGTATTGAGTATTTGAAGCTAACGATCAAGCTAAAGCTAAAGCTAGCAGGAGCAAGCTGACTAAGAAGAATTATTTTTTCCTTTCATGGTGTCTGGTTGTGTCTGTGTTCAGGGACGGGGGACACGGTGGCCGTGATGATCACGGAGGCGTACGGCAGAGAGATCCTGTCTCACCTGGACAGGAACCTGAGCGTGATGGTGTGTGTGTCGGCTCAGCGAGGCTCACACAAGGACAGCAGGGGGTCGCTGCTCTTCGTCTCCGTCTCCTTCATCGTCCTCATGATCGTCTCGTCCGCCTGGCTCGTCTTCTACTTCATCCAGAAGATCCGCTTCAGCCGAGACAGAGGACAAGTACGTTAGCACGCTAGCTAATGCTAAGCTGTTAGAGTTATTTACACCTAACTCATGACTCACTTTGTCTCTGTGTCTCTGAGGAAATCTTGAGTTTTTCACTAATCTGTTTCTGGTCTTCCAGCGTCGTCTCGGTGACGAAGCAAAGAGAGCGATCAGGAAGTTAAACACCAGGACGGTGAAGAAAGGAGACAAGGTGAGGACAAGTAACCTACAGCAAGCAGAACCAACATACCAGAGGTTAACGTGTGTGTGTGTGTCTGTCTGTGTGTGTGTGTGTGTAGGAGACGGACCCTGACTTCAGTCACTGTGCTGTTTGTATTGAAACGTATCGACCAAACGACGTCGTTCGAATCCTTCCGTGCAAGTGAGTCCAGCACCAAACTCATGATGATGATGATGATCTTGTAGATTATGAAACTGTTTTGAACTTTAAGGGCCTGTACTATGAAGCTGGATCACTATATCCTGATTCTCTCTTCGTTAGCTTCACCTAACCAAACATTCTCTGTCACTGAGCAGCTGTACTATGAAGCAGGATATAAACACGTTCACTAACCCAAGTGATTTCACCCTGGGTACGTGAGCGCTCCTGTGACAGGGGGCGGAGTTAGCAGCCAATCATAATCACAGAGAAACTGTGGAGAGCGACTTACGTCACAGTTGGGGAATAATTCTTTTTTTTTTCTTATTCAATGAAGAATTAAAATTCATAAATCAAACCAAAAACAACATTGTTCCTGCAGAAAAAGCAGGAAGGAAAGAACACAGGCAGGAAGCTGCTGACACTGGTTATGTGTAAAAATGTGAGATGATCAATATGAATCCATGGGATGATAAACGGACAGAGATCTGATCAGTTACACTTTATTCCAGCACACGTTTCTGTTCAGGTAGACCTCCTCTATTTATCACACACACAGGGATGAGAGCACATTGTTTCACTGTAGTATGTTCCTGCTGATGCTGACAGCCTCACTATAGAGTATTAATGAATTAATGAGTTCATCAGCTAACTGTAGATCAGTCCATCAGATGTAAATCGATATCTACATTAATTAATCCATTAATAATATTTCTTTCCTAAACTCAGCTGTCAGATTTGCACCAACCAGGATTTTCTAACAATGGGCAGCTCATTTTACAAGAGAACTGATTGGTCAGGAGGCGGGACTTTACTTGCTCAGATCTGATCCACTTCACAAGGTCCAGACCAGGTTAGCTGTCCAGCCTAAGTTACCGTGGTGATTTAGCCTGTTACCATGGTGATTTAGCCTGCTAAGAAGTTAACCAGTGTCGTAGTACAGCACACACTGATGAAATCCTGGAGGTTTGCGCAATAAGAGGAAATCCAGCTTCATAGTACAGGCTGTTAGCAGAAAGTAAACCAGTATCAGACTGTGGGACTAACTGCTGTGTCTTTTCTCTGTGGGGACAGACATGTCTTCCATAAAGTGTGTGTGGACCCATGGCTGGACGAGCACTGCACGTGTCCCATGTGCAAACTGAACATCCTCAAAGCTCTGGGCATCACAGTGAGTGCAGCTCAACATCTGATTGGTCGACCTGTCGTAAATCTCTTCCTGGTGTGAGGTTTGAGTGGTTCCTGGTCTCTGTTTCCAGGCCAGTCTTCCCTGTGTGGACAGTGTGGTTCTGGATGTGGACCGGCTGGGGGTCAGTCAGACCTCCGGCAGCCAAAGGGCGCTGCTCAGCGACAGCAGCCAACCGTCCATCAGCCTGGAGCCGCTGAGCGACCACGATGAGCCGTCCAGGACCGCTGCTGACATCAGCGTGGCTGTGACCAGTAAGACGCACCGATGGTTGAACATTGAACATTTTATATCATAATATATAGGTAGATTTATATCCTGATAACGATATATATATATATATATATATATATATATGTATAAAAATGATTTCTATAAATTACCTTTAGGATTTCACGACCAATTTCTGCGATTGTTACGGCCTGAAACGTCTGATTTACTGCAGCTTTTTCCAAATATTGTTCCAAAGTTGTGACTAAGACTTTATTATTTTCTAAAATAAGGCTTTAATATTTTCTATATCTTTGTATCGACTGGTCAATTTCCAAAAAAAAAAAAAAAAAACTATTTGCTTTTCAATTCTTTTGTATCAATGCAGAAAAGAGCAGATTCACAACAATTTACCAAGATATGGATAATTTCCATCACAGTGTAAACGTCTAGTGCAGAGAATATTACACAGAGTATCAGCGTTTAAGTTTTTAAAACTAAAAAAAAATATCCCAAAATAAATGGTACTTCTCAATGAAGGAATATTAATAATATAATACATTTTCTGTTTTCACTGTTTTCATGTGTTCTGATTTGTAAATTTGTTTGTGGAAATGCCACCAGGGGGCGCAAACACAAACAATAGTGGCCCCTGGTATGGTTTTAAATTAACCGTACCTGTAGTGAATTTTACTTGCAGGCTCCATCAAAGATCATATATGATATGTTAGGTTCTATTCTTTAAAAGTCTTTCTAGAGCAGCAGGAGATAAATTAACATTAACATTTGTGAGACACGTTTGCAGCTATTTTGCTTGGAAGAGTCATTATTCTATATACAAAAATGTTTATCATGTGACCCTCGGATCAGATACAATCACATGTTTGTGGCCCCCGCTGTGATAGAGGGTTATATCGTACAGTAGACGTTTTTATATTGCACTACCATATATATCGTTATATCGCACAGCATTAGTTGAAAACGTGCTGATGCTGCTGTGAGTGATGACTTCCTGTTTGTTCCTACAGGCAGCTCTTTCTCCTCACACAGTCTGAACTGTGACATGGAGCTCCCAGACATCCAGGCCTCGCTGCACCGCTACGATGAAAACAAGTCCTAAAAGACAGAAACCTGCTGAAGATTATTTATTCCATCAGACTTTGACCAGACTGAGCTCTTATTTCCAGTAAATAATAACCAGAAGTCTGTAGAAGTAGTCGTTGGGACGTTATAACCAGTAACCCATGTGGAAACACATTATATGATCCAAACTGTGAAGATGTTCAGGTTCAGTGAGAGTCCAAGATATCTTTATGATGAAGATCCAAAGCTGCTGGATGGACCAAGATAACCAGAAAGTGGCTCCACAGGAGGTGACCTCAGCTTTAGGATCCCCTGTAAACATCTGAGGATGTTTGAATGTTCCTGGTTCTCAAAGAGGTTCTTTGGTGTTCTGAAAGTCTTTCTGTCAGGCAGATGTTCCTCAACCTGATGGACCAGAACCATGAAGAGGACTTTGAACCTGCAGTGATTGGTTAATGTTCTCCCTGGCTCTTTTTGAAGACAATCAGAAGTTTTGAATCCTGTGAGTTGGACTGAAGGAGATCATCATCATCCCTGTTTCCTCTCCTTCAGTTCAAAAGACCTTTATTGTTAAGGAACAGTCCAACATTGGCCCATGGTCTATGAGGTGGACTAACCTAGATCAGAGGTTTCTGTTATGTTGGACTGCTTCTGAATAAGATAATAATGGTGTACAAACATAGTTATCATGTATAACCTGATCAGTATTATGACCTTCAGCTCACTGTGTCTTTACTGCCTAAAGCATCATAATCTCATTAAAGGCTCTTTACTGCTGCCACCTCCAGTCCTCATTCCCTCAGCCTCATGGGTCCAGGACCCTGTCCTCACCAGCAGCAGTTCCTGGTCCTCAGGGCCGGACCCCCATCAGAGGACTCTATAGAATTAGACCATTTCCTTTATTGTTTATGTAATCTAGTCAAATGTGGGGTCACTGGTCCTCTGATGACTTCCTACGGAAGAAGAAGAGCAGCATCCATGCATTCCATACTATCCACTACAAACTCAATGAGTATACGCTGTTTACTATATACTATAAGTATCATTAGGATGATGAGCGTCAACCTCATTTATGAGAAATAAAATGGATAAAAAGTGACAAAAAATTGTGGAAAAGGTGGTAAAATGTGATTTTAAAAACCACAGAAATTGGTTAAATTGTAAATTAGAGTGGACAGAAAAAGTAATCAAAGGGGTTCAAAGTGTCATACATTGGAACAATTAGTTTAAACTGGCAATTAATAGGCATGACAAATTGTGAATGTGGTTAAATTGGCAAAAATAGGCATGAAATATGGTGAAAAGAGGTTAACAACAATGGGTCAACATATGCACAACAACGCTCATGCGCTTATAGACCAACGCTTTTGCTGCGCACAACAATGCTCTGCCACACGTACATCAGCACTCGTGCACCCACACACCAACCCTCTACACCAGCGCTCAGTGACGTGCCGTGAACACTGGGTAGGCAGGGCGTTACAAACCGAGACCACCAATGACAATTCCATATGTTTCTGTTGGCAAGTGTTAATTCAATTTTATTCAACTTTATTTGTATAGCACAATTTACAACAAAGTCATCTCGATGCGCTTATCAAAACATAAAATTCATAATAAAAAAAACCAACAATATCCACATGAACAAGCATTTATCCATCTAACAAAATCAACATTGTAAAACATTATTAAAGAAAAACAATTATTTAATATAGCCTCCATATTCTCCCAACAAGATATATCTCATGACACGGCAGCACATCCGTTGTTTGTGTTGGAAACCCGGAGAAAATAACAACTCGGACTGTAGAAAATATAAAACATGTTCTGACCTTAGCTTTGCTGAAGCTCTGGTAACTCAGGTGTTGGTCTCCATCTTTTAAAAGCTGTAGTTTTTCCTCAAAACAAATTTTCTTAATCGTCTCTAGCGCTGTCATCCTGACTGTAGTGTTATCCCGCCCACTAGCTAGAGAACGTAGCAGCATTGTAATATTAATTCACTAATGCACTGTGAACTTACTTATAACATTTAGCATAACGCAGTTACGTCCAAAGGCAGCGTAGAGAGCTGCCGTTGGACGTAAATCGTTTAAATCTTGGGGAACTGGCTGCGCAAACATAAAAACACGCTATAGAAACAGAGGCAGAGCAACAATGTGCTTTTGGGAGGGGGTGTGGCCTCCTCCTAAACCTTACAGCAGAGTGAGACTGTGCAGCGTCTCTGCCGTACCAGGAAATAGCGCTGTTTAGTCATTTGGGCTATGAAAAGCACCAAATGCTGACACTTTCAAACTTATAGGTACTGTAGGCTATTGGAAAGAGAGAAATATATATATATATATATATATATATATATATATTATAATTAAAACAAATAATCAAAATATCAATTCACCCTTGGGTAGGCACTGCCTACCTTGCCTACCCTGACTGCACGTCACTTCCAGCACTCGTGCGCCCGCACACCAACCGTCTTGCGCGCCACACACTAACGCTCTTGCCCCTGTGCACCAACGCTCTTGCACACACACATCAGCACACCAGGCCCCCCATGCCCCCCCATAGCAACAGGCCTTAGAAAAGGCATTGATGGAGAAGTGTCAGAAATGGGAGTGATGTAGCAAAAACACATTGAAAAGAGCAAAAATATGGCAAGAAAAAGTGATGAAAATAGGTTAAAATATGGCAAGTTTGGTGTAGTTGCAGAAAAAGGGTAAAAATAAGCAAAACTGGGCTCAAATTTTTCAAAAAATATTCTGAGTTTCTTGAAGGGCATCTGGCGTCGATCCCCCTCCCGGTGTCTCGCGACCCCAAGGTTGAGAACCTCTGTTCAAGGCAACATTAATAAAAATGAAATGTTTATATTTATTTTGTAGTTTTAGTTTTTTTTTTCATTCCCACTTTAAACTTAAAGTATTAATAAATATGAAAATTTTGAATGAAAAGAAAAAAAGCGTCGTCCCAACGTGTCACATGACGTGACGTCACAGTCCGACGAAGTAAACACGGAAGTGAAGTAAGAAGGAGTCACGGGACCAACCGGAGCCTCGGTGAGGACAGATGTGGGTGAAACCGGAGCCGGTGTCGGTGTCGGGTGGAGCTCTGTGGGTGTCCGAGCGGAGGAACCCGTTCTTCACCCTGCAGAGCAGGAGGGGCCGAGGGGGGGGCCTCACAGGTCAGTGACCGGGGGGGGTCCACTAGGACTAGCACACACTTAAACACGACTAAAATCCTCCTCCATGTCCTTCTGCATTCATCACATCCTCATTTTCTCCATTCCTGCTCCATCATCTCCACCGTGGCCTTCATCCGATCACTGAGGAACCTTCACTGCACCTCCATCCTCCACCTTTAGTTTCTACTCAGAACATCTCAGCTGTTCCTCACTGATCCTCCTCTGAGCTCCATCAAACATAATCAAATATCATCTATAAGACGTTTCTTCTACAACCAGCAATCACACCTCCATTATTATTATTAATGATTAATAATATTATTAATAATATTTTTTAATTGAATTGATTAGACTCTTATCCAAAGTGACGTAAACATCAACAGTTAGGGCAGGGGTTTCAACCTTGGAGTTAGGTGGTCTGAAATGGTCTTACAATTAAATACAATTAAAAAAAAAAAAAGCTGATTAAAATTGTTACAGCAAAAATCTCCAATAAATGTTCATGGAACATAGAGAAAGCAGACTTTATGCTGGGCCAAAAAATATAAATATCCAAGCAAATTTTTTTTTTCTTTGTTTTATTCCTTTTACAAATCGCCGACATCTTGGCATTTCCTCATTGACATTCAAGGTTCCAGTTAAAAAAACCATTCACTTTCCCGATTGTCCCACCTTCTACGTACCTGCCCAGTTAATGAAGGATCACATGGTCAATGTTTAGAATTCATCCAGTGCAAACAACAAATTAAATTAAAGCTGCAGGCAGCAATGAACGGGCCCTTGCAACGGGCCCTGAGGTGTGTTGTATGTTGGGGTGTGGCAGAAATGTTAAGTGTTGAGACGTAGCTGGATTATGGATTATGTCATAAACTTTCCTGCAATGTTCTGTGAAAATATAATGTCTATGATTTCCTTTTACCAATAGGTGGCGCTAAGAAATAACAGTACTTACCCAGATCAGGGAAATCCTCAGTGTACTGAAGTAATAGTTCTTCAGTACACTTAAGGATTCTGACATCATCGCTGCAGAAAGTGATGTCAGAATTTTGCAGAAGCTCCTCAGTGCCAGCTGGGAGCCAATGCATATTTCAAGGGGGCGCTATTGAGTCATTTTGCCATTCAGATTCATAATCTGTTTTAGAAGCAAAAGTTAAACATTTTATGAAAAAATTAATTTGACAGTTTGATAAACATACCACTTGTTTTTTATATTTATACTTGAATTACAGTTAGCTACCATTTACTTGTTATCACAAGATTAAAAAAACATGAAATTAATTGTATTTCATACCATTTTGTACTTGTAAAGGTAATTATTGATATCATGATATGTCACAATGTATATTGTATTGTACAGTATCTGGATATATCGTATTGTGACATGCAAATCGTGAATCGTATTGTCAAATTCAGGGCAAAGTACAGCCCTAATAATTATTATTAATATTACACTGCTCCTGAAAAATAAACATTTACAGAGGTCTGGATTTATTGTTGATTTAACACACACACACACCTGTCTGAAGGTCTCCTGGTGGGGACCCTGGACGTGGTCCTGGACTCTCGGGTGCCTCCGTACCGGATCCTACTACAGACGGAGTCTCAGGTGAACTGGACCATCGCCACAAGTGAGTGGGACAAACGGAGCGCTCCCATTGGCTGACTGTGTGCAGTAACACGACACTTCCTGTGTCCTTTCAGGCTCATCCAGGAAGGAGATCACGGAGCACTGGGATTGGCTGGAGGCCAACCTGCTGCAGACGGTCGCCATCTTTGATAACGATGAAGATATCCTCACCTTCGTCAGAGGGAAGATAGAGGTTTGTGTGTGTGTGTGTGTGTTGTTGAGGTGTGTGTGTTTGTATGTGTGTTGATCCATGCTGTGTGTGTGTGTGTGTGTGTAGGGCCTGGTTGCTGAGGTGGACCAATGGCAGCAGCAGGAGGACAGCGTTGCGTTCAGGGAGGCGGAGCTAAGGATGAGGAGGCAGTTTGCGATGCCCCCAGAGGAGAAGCTGGTGAACTACTACTCCTGTAGTCTGTGGAGAGGACGAGTTCCACGTCAGGGATGGATTTACCTGTCCGTCAATCACCTGTGTTTCCAATCACTGCCGCTGGGGAGGGAAGGTGAGCCAATCACAGGCCTGGTTTGTTTCTGGGTCATTCCATTTCATTTCACAAATGTTCCACACACTTTGGTCTCCAAAAATTCTGAATTTTACTCCAATTCTACCTTAATTATTAAATAATCACAATGTTTATTAGTTTTAACTGTAGAAAATTTCAGAATGTTTTGAGACTGAAATGTGTGAGAAGTCCTAAGAATTTGTTGAAATGACATGGACCTTGTTTACGCGTCTCTGTGGTCAGTGAGCCTGGTGGTGCCGTGGGCCGAGGTGACTCAGCTGGAGAAGAATTCCACGTTGCTGTTCCCTGAGAGCGTGTGTGTGAGCACGCGTCACACGCAGCATTTCTTCTCCATGTTCCTGAACGTTACTGAGACCTTTAGGCTGATGGAGCAGTTAGCCAACATGGCCATGAGACAGATGCTGGACCAGACCAGACCAGACCAGAACTTCTCCTTAGAGTCCTCCATCAAACCCCGCAGGAGCCTGAAGAACGTGTCGGTGCTCAAGAGGTTTGAAGAAGTCGTCATGGAAGGGAAGGCAGATCTTCAGACCTTCATGGCTCTGGTTGTTCTCTTTCTATCTGCAGAGACTTGGACGCGCGAGCGAAGAACGAGCGCTACCGTGCCATGTTCCGGCTCACGCAGGACGAGCAGCTGGACGGACACACGGACTGCACTCTGTGGACGCCGTTCTCCAAGAAGCACGTGGTGGGACAACTCTTCATCTCCACCAACTACGTGTGCTTCAGCAGTCGAGATGAGGAGCTGTGTCAGCTGATCATCCCTCTGAGAGAGGTAGTGTTGTAATACTCCAGACCTGTCCTGGTCTCCAGACCAGATTCTAAAGGTCTTGGTCTTGTCTCGGAGCGCCTGAACTTGGAGTGTTTTTGTCAAGACCAGCACTGATTCCTGGTGTTCTTCAACTTTACTAATGTGATAATGAGGAGAAGAACTTGGTAAAACGATAAATACCTTTTTTTTGTCTGTCAAATATATTTTAAAGAAACTAAAACTAAAGAGAGAAAATGTTTTTTAACGATTCAACCTTGTCATGGTTTTTTTTGTCTTGGTCTTGAGCACAACACTAGATATGTGAAGCTCCGCCCCCTCACCCTCTCTGCTCTCAGGTGTCCATCGTGGAGAAGGCCGAAAGCAGCAGCGTTCTGCCATGTCCTGTTTCCATCAGCACCAACAAAAAGATGAACTTCCTGTTTGCCAACCTCAAAGACAGGGACTTCCTGGTCCAACGTATCTCAGACTTCCTTCAGAGAACTCCGGACGGCTCCAAGAGCCCCAGCTGCTTGGTACGAGGGTCACAGCTCAGCATCTCTCAGGCTTCATAACGCTAAGACATTTAATCAGTAGGGCTTTCTAGTTTCAATTATAGTTTTTACTATAGAGGGAATTAGATTTTACTATTCATTTTAGATATCTGGAAAACAATTTTGACATGTCACAAATATATTTTCATGTAGTAATAATTACATTATGACTAGTTAAAACTGATTTACAAATTAAAGTAATTCCTTTTTTAAATGTATTATATATATTTACAATTACATTTCCTCATGTTGAAAAACAATTGGAACTAGTAAAAATGTATTTCAGTAATTGCATTCTGGGTATGTCCTGCTATTTTAACTAGTGGAAAGTCACTTTTTTTTTTTTTTTTTTTTTTTTTTTTTTTTTTTTTTTAAAGGATTTTTTTGGCTCTAGTGGCCTTTATATGACAGTTGCTTGACAGGAAAGGGGTCAGAGAGAGCAGGGAATGACACGCAGGAAAGGGTCCCAGGCCGGGAATCGAACCTGGACCCGCTGCAGGTGAGGAGCTATAGCCTCTGTACATGGGGCGGGCGCTCAACCCACTGAGCTAAACACCGCCCCTTTCTTTAAACACCGCCCCGAAAGTCACTTTTTTTTAGATCTATAATTCAATTCTGACTAGTTATAAAAGGAATTGTAGATATCTAAAATAAAGTTGTCACTAGTAAGAATTATATTGTAGATATCTAATTGCATTATCACTCTCACAAAATTGAATTTCAGATATCTTCATTTATCATTTCTGAAATGTAACAACATTTGTAGATATCAACAATTAACAATGCAACTAGTCAGAATTAGATTATGAATATGTGGTTTTGGAATTGTAACATGTCAAAATTTAATTGTAGATATTTACAATTAAATTTGAATGGAAGTCAATGGACATTTCAACTAGTTGTAATGAACTTTCAGATATCTACAATGGCGATTTCCACTAGTGAGAATTTAATTGTTGATATCAATAACTGGTTGCCATGCTAACGTTGACTAACTGTGATTCCAGTTCGGTGTTCCTGCAGAGTCACCGTCTGACTGTAGAGGGCGCCACTTCCACCCAGGCTTAGCCACCTTCAGCCACAGCCTCCTGGAGCTCTACCACCGAGGAGATGATGAGGACCACAAAGCTGTGAGCATTGATTCTTCTCCTCAGGAGTCAGTAGACCTGCTTCTGATGGTTTATTGTCCTGCAGACAAAGGAGAAGATGAAGGAGGAAGCCTGGAACATCCATTTCTCCGAATTTGGTCGGGGGGTCTGCATGTACAGAACCTCTAGGACCAGAGAGCTGGTCCTCAAAGGGATCCCAGACACCCTGAGAGGAGAGCTGTGGATGCTGTTCTCTGGTCAGTCAGACTCAACGTCAATGCTCGCTTTGTTGTTATACTCACCAATTAATCGTCCAATCAGGAGCGCAGAATCAGATGGTGTCCCACGTGGGTTACTATGGCGACCTTGTGGAGCAGGCCATGGGTCGGTGTTCGTTAGCGACGGACGAGATCGAGCGCGACCTTCACCGATCAATGCCCGAACACCGAGCGTTTCAGAACGAGACGGGCATCGCAGCGCTGCGGCGCGTCCTCACGGCCTACGCTCATCGCAACCCCAGCATCGGATACTGTCAGGTGACTCGTCACATGACACATAGCCAGCACGCCCAGTATCTAATGTGAAAACCATCGTCCACAGGCCATGAACATTGTGACGTCGGTGCTGCTGCTTTTCTGCTCTGAGGAACAAGCGTTCTGGCTGCTGGTCGCTCTGTGTGAGCGGATGCTTCCGGACTACTACAACACCAGGGTCGTAGGTCAGTGCGAGACACAAGCTGGGTTTACATTACTGTTTTTCACAAAATAAAAGCGATATTTCTAAATGTCGACAAAGCATTATTGCGCTTTGAACATGTTTCTATTGAAGGTTGTTTTGGGAGGAGCCTCGTAACTCCCGTGAAATCTCATCCACTCTGTATTCTTTTATCGTTTCCTGTCTAATGTGGCACTATTTTTTAAGTATAATGCTAAGAAATGTTTTTGTCTCTTCTGTTTACTCGTGCCACGTCATATTTTCTCAGAGAGAAGTGGTCATGTGATCAGGTACGTCACATTCTGTGACGTGAAAATTGCATAAAAAGTGTTTCCATTGCGCTTTGGCGACACATTTTATTATCGAAACATCTGAAAAAGCTCATGAAAAGTTTTTAGCGATATTTGAGTACTTTTTTAATTCAGATGTTTCCGTTAATCTTGTGCTTGAAGTAGAACGTCTCTACTTCAATTACATCTTTGTTTTTATTCAAAGTAGTGTTTGTAGGTAGATGCTCAGCGTAGGTGAAAAACATCAAAAGGAAAAAACACAATACAAAGACATTTAGGCCATAATCAATCAATCCTTGAAATTTTGCTCATCTACCTTTTAACCATTTTTAAGTTTTACATTTTACTTAATTTTTAAATCAGAACCAATTTTTTTTCTGAACAAGGTTTTTTTCTTCCAATCTTAATCAATTACATTAAATTATTGGTATTTTAGTTGCATTTTAACAACCACATTTTAACAGTATTTAACATGTCTTAACAAAGAAACAAGTAAAATGTATATATTTATAATAATCATTATTTTTAGCCACATGTTTAACCAAGTCAGATCGTAAAAAGTAACTTAACTTAATATACTTTAACCCAGGTATTAATAAACAGTTTTAAACCACAGCATTTTAAAGCAATGTAGATCATTCCAAACTACTTTTAACAATTTTAATTTAACTTATTTGTATTTCACATTAACCAAATCTACACAGTTAACATTGCACTTGAAATAAGCTTAATAAAACTTTAAATTAAACAACTGCGTCAAACCCAATAAACATTCCATGAATTTACTGTTAAAAAATAAACAGTTTTACAAACTTTACAAATAAATGAACAATAAATGTATTTAACTTAAGTGTCCATCATAAACAATGTTTAATTCTGTTACTTTTGAATGAAGTATTCAACCAACAGAAGTTTATATAAACCCGTGGTTATATTTAGAGGATCTTACCATGAGATGTTCATCAAACATTTCAACTATTTCCACTGTAGCTGCTAAGCTAGCACTGCCATTGTTCACCACAGGTTAGACTCATTAACAGAATCAGGTGTGCACACTCTAGGTGAAGCCCCTCCCACTGTTTAGCAGGAAGGCGGGGCTCACAGGCAGTTTGGCAGAACGCAGAACACGCACGCACGCACACACACACACACACACCTATAGATCATAATGATGGAATGAACAAGTGATGAAATGCATTTTAAAGAACCTCATTTTGTGAATAATAAAATGGTATTTAATGCAGTGGTTCACAACCTTTTTTGGATCGTGACCTCATTTTGATATCAAGAATTTCTGGCGACCCCAGAATTGGTTTTTGATTATGTTTGAACTCAGATATTTTATTTTTTGTAACTGCAATTCAGTTTAACTACATTCACAAAGTGAAAGTATAGAAATGTGTTGTTTTAATTTAAGAAAAAAAAGAAGAATTAAAACATTTTAAAAATCTATTTTAATGTTTCAGAAATTTCAGGCAACCCCATTTAAACTCAAGGCAACACCACATGGGGTCCCGACCCCAAGGTTGAAAAACACTGATTTATTGGCTCCTGAATATATTTCTATAGTTTTTATCATTTCTGGTCATCTCATCACATCTTTTGTGTGTGTGCGTGCGCAGGAGCTCTGGTGGACCAGGGTGTGTTTGAGGACCTAACGGAGGACTTCCTGCCGGCCCTCCACACACACATGAAGGACCTGGGTGTGATGTCCACCATCAGCCTGTCCTGGTTCCTCACTCTGTTCCTCTCCGTCATGTCCTTCAGCAGTGCCGTCGTCCTGCTCGACGCCTTCTTCTATGAGGGCGTCAAGGTCACCTTTCAGGTATGACATCATTCCTGTCAGAGATGCCACGTGAGCGACCCCTGACCTCTGACCCCTGCAGGTGGCGCTAGCCGTCCTCCATGAGAACATGGACGCCCTGCTGTCCTGCAGCGATGAAGGCGAGGCCATGACCGTCCTGGGCAGGTGGGTGACCTGAGCCGGTCCAGGGTCTGACCCGGTAACTGGTTCTGACTGTGTCTACAGGTACCTGGACAACATAACCAACAGTCAGACAGAAACCCCTCCCACTCCTCACGAAGATGACCCGCCTCCACAGATCGACATCTATGACCTCATGAAAAAGTCCTACGAAGTGAGTCCAACCAGAACCAGAACCACTGAGTGAACAATGTAAAGCAGCTTCTTCTTCTTCTTCTCTGAGCAGATGTTTGGCACCCTGCGCTCTGATGTCATCGAGCAGATGAGATTCAAGCAGAGGTTAAAGGTCATCCAGTCTCTGGAGGACACGGCCAATCGGAGCGTGGTGAGTGTGAAGCATGAGGATCAGCTGATGTTCTGTCACTTTAATCCATCTCGGTTTGTGGTCACACGTGCGTGCGTGTCTGTGTGTGTGTGTAGGTGAGAGCAATGATGACGGAGTCGGCCTTCATGATTGAGGAGCTTTACGAGCTGTACTGCCTCTTTAAGGTGGGTGGAGCCTCAGACAGGAAGTTGCGCCCTGGCGCTGACAGTGTGTGTGTGTTCAGTCCCAGCACAGGGCCGGCTGCTACTGGGGCTCCAGCAGCTCGGCCGCAGAGCGCTACGACCCCAGCCTGCCGTACCTGGAGCAGTACCGCATCGACCCGGCCCAGTTCTCACACATGTTCTCTGCACTGGCTCCATGGACCTGCAGCAGCCACAGCCTCATTCTGTCAGCGCGACTCTTCAGACTGTTGGACCAGAACCAGGACGGACTCATCAACTTCAAGGAGTTCATCTCCGGTCTCAGTCAGTACCGACTCATCCAGAACCAACCAGAACCAGTTCAGAGTCTCAGAGCTGCTCTGTCTGTGTGCAGGTGGAATGTATCATGGAGATCTGACCAACAAACTCAAGCTGCTGTTCAAGCTTCACCTGCCCCCAGGTAACACACCTGTAACACACACCTGCACAGGTATCACACCTGTAACACACACACCTGTAATACACACCTGTACAGCCTAATTTCTAAGTACATACTAAAGAAATTGTACGCCACTAGTGAGCAACGTTTGGAATTTATAAAAAACAAACTTGGCAGGAGAATGTCGCACCTCCATGAATATTAGACATCTCACATATTGTATATTAATCTGAAATTTTGTGCGAACGCATTTCCTGTGTTTCAGCGTAGGCCACATGAAGTCACCTTTCCTACACACTTTTTTTTCTAAATGAGGGCTGTGCACGAGTAAACTGATGTGCTGATGATGAACTTTAGAGTAAACATCCATCAAAGGACACGTTTGTTTACAGGCTGTTGTTTTGTTTGTGTCAGCATTTTGTCCTGAAGAAGCAGAATCTGCTCTGGAGGCCACGGACGTCCTCACTAAAGACCAACAACAAGGTTACACACACGCACGCACACACACACACACGCACACAGCTACTAACTTATTTTTCCTACAGAGACTTCCTGTTCCCCTGAGAACAAAGAGGAAGTGACATCAGGTTTGTTAATAATATTGTTTGTGTATTAAAAGCTGTGAGTGGTTAGTGATAACGATGTGCACTAACAGGTGAGGATGAGGTCGGTGAGGAAGGCGTTTCTGAGGTCAAAGATTATAAATATTATCTGAGGAAGTTTACAGAGGAGAACCAACCACAGACGGAGAACATCAAAGACCTGCCCCACATGAACCAGGTGTGTGTGTGTGTGTGTGTGTGTGTGTTATACAGTAACGAGAGGCGGGAAATGAATCGCATAACAATATTTGACACAATTTAAAGGTATTTTGGTAAATGACTGAATCTATGAAAACAATGAATAGTGTTTATTATTTCCATCACTGAGTGATAACATAATGTGTAATATGAATAAAGAATATTATGATTGCATTGATCACAAAGCACTAACTTACATTTAATTAAGATACATTCATGCTTTTCTGGATTTTTGTAAACTTTTTTGTATGTTTTTGTATTAAAGTAAAAAAAAAAACACAGCACTTTCATTCCAGAGAAATATAAACTGAACAGTGTAAAATAGTTAGAATATATGTAGATATCATGAAATAAACAGAACAACTGATGAATTTAGTTTGAAATAGTTTTTCTAAATAACAGTTGATAAGTTGGGTCAGACGATGCTATCTGTAGCAGCACTTCTAGCCCCGCCCACATCCTCTACCACAGAGTGGTCGACTGTCACTACAATCATTTATCACTGACTTTGTTCATTTGTCACTCATGGATTTATTATTGGTTCTGAACCCTGTCTGAGTGTCAGTGTGGATTGGAGACACTGTCTGCTCCACTAGGACCATTGTCCCTGCTAGCTGCTACATGTTAGCATTGAGGTGCTAGCTGCTACATGTTAGCATTGAGGTGCTAGCTGCTACATGTTAGCATTGAGGTGCTGGCTGCTACATGTTAGCATTGAGGTGCTGGCTGCTACATGTTAGCATTGAGGTGCTGGCTGCTACATGTTAGCATTGAGGTGCTGGCTGCTACATGTTAGCATTGAGGTGCTAATGTATCCTAGCAGAGCTCAGCTGATCCACAAACTCTTGCACAATATTCACATATCTTTAGTTTTCCATCCTGTGTTTTTATTTAAACTAAAATAACGTCCACAAAGCACAGCAACGACTTCTCCTCTGGTTCTCCTGTTTCTTGTGTTATGACCTGTGCATCAGTATTATGGGTACACGGGGAACTCGTAAAATGAGAATGAGTTCCGCGCTGGTTGAAGTGCAAAAACAAAGATAATAACGGTGTTATTTTTCTGTAATTAATTAATCACATTTAAAGCATTGAAGTCCCAGCCCTAGTTCTAACCTGTCTTAACTGTTGTGTGTAGGAGCAGTTCATAGAGCTGTGTAAGACTCTGTACAACATGTTCAGTGAGGATCCTTCAGAGCAGCAGCTTTACCACGCCATCGCCACCGTCTCTAGTTTACTGCTGCACATGGGAGAGATCGGCAAGAAGTTCACCCATAGGAGGGGTCACGAGCAGGCCCCGCCCTCTCTACCAGCCCCACCTCCCGAGCAGGACAGACCCTCTGTACAAGCCTCACCTCCAGAGCAGGCCCTGCCCACTCTACCAACCCCATCTCCTGAGCAGGCCCCGCCCTCTCTGCAAGCATCACCTCCTGAGCAGGCCCCACCCACGATGATGTCAAAACCCAAAGGTGAAGCATCGTCGTCATCACCGATTGGCTCCTCACCCCTGCAGCATGAGGTCATTGCTGACTCTCTGCCGATTGGTGGAAAAGCCAGGAGGCGGAGCGGGGAGCTGGATGTGGATTGGTCTATCACCTTTCAGCAAGTGTTAGCATCGATGCTAACCGAGACGCCGCTCGTCGATTACTTTGAGAAGAAGAGAAACATTCAGGTGAAGATGGAAGCCTTTAAGGTCAAACAGTCACATGACCTGCAGTGATCACATGACCTCTGAACCTGTTGCGGATCCTGATTTTAATGCGTGTGATTCTTTTATCAGTGTTAATAATCAGAGACTTTCTCTGATTAATTATTTTACTCAAATGAAAACTGACCAATCAAAGCAAAGCAAGCTAATCAAAGCAAAAGCTCTAATAAATGTTGTTTTTGTCTGGTCAGTAACTAAACAAACCAATTTTTTATCTTATTGTTTCCTCTGTGAACACACTTATCTTACACATGAGCTTTAATCCTGGATTGATCTTTGTGAAACAGAGGCTGATTCTAAAATTAAGGTTTAATGTTCTGACTTTTGTTTACCTTTGAAATGTTTGTTACTGTGAATAAACATTTGTTTCTGTGAGTTTATTGTTTTACATCAGCCAATGAGAGACCACACAAGCTGTCATGTGACTTTTGGGGCCTGTACTATGAAGCTGGATTCCCTCTTATCGCCCTAACTTCCAGGATATATCCGTTGTGTGCTGTACTACGACACTGGTTAACTTCTTAATGGGCTAAATCACCATGGTAACTTAGGCTGGACACTTAACCTGGTCGGGAGTAGGTTTTGTTCTGCATAAGATCTGAGCGAGTACTAAAGTCCCGCCTCCTAACCTACCCATTGTTAGAATCTCAATATTTTTCACTCAAAGTATTTTGTGGGTTAGAATTGCTGATTTAAAATGCCACACAGGCACATTTATTAACAAACTGCTCCACAATATGTGAGACTTTTTCTACTTGAAGGGACAGCACGTGTGAGTAAGTTCTGTAGTATGGGGAAGGTCTGTGTTAGGACGCACTCAGAACGCAAATGTGTTTTTCATGTTGTTCTGAGAAGTAGTGAAAGCAGCGTAAAATTAGTATTTTAATAAAAAATAAGCTATAAAATAAAAATATATTGATATAGGTGATAATGTAATTTTTTATATTACCTAAACAGAAATCTCGATATATTGCTCAGGCCTATTACAGTCTGACTCTTTAAGAGTTCACCGACTCATCAGAGTGACACAATGTGCTCTCATCCCAGTGTGTGTGTGATAAATGGAGGTTGACCTGAATAAAAACACGTGTACTGTAATAAAGTGAAAATGATCAGTGTCTGTTTATCATCCTATGGATTAATATTGATCATCTCACGCTTTTACGCATTAACAGTCATCAATAATCTGCCTGCATTCTTTCCTTCCTGCTTTTACAACAGTGTTGTTTTTGGTCTGAATTATGGCTTGTAATTGTTCATTTTTTTTTTAATGATTATTCCTCAATTGTGACCTTTGAACTGAGAGTGATAGGGTTACTGATGTTGTCTAAAATAATAAAGATGTTACAATGATCATTATTGGATGTTTGACTTTGTTTGAGGTGAAAATTGTAAACAGTTTATTTTCATTCCTCAGAAAAACAACAAAAACACAAACAGTGGAAGAAGAGTCAGTGATGATGTCATAGGTAGAGTGGGTGGTACTGGTTTGGGCGGAGCCTCTGTCTGCAGGTGGGACAGGTGAGCGATGATTTCAGAGCGTCTCTCAGACAAAGGCTGCAGAACACGTGACCACACTTTGTAGCGACAACCAATCGGCCGCTCTCCATCATCTGCATGTGAACCAATCAGAACACAGCTCAACGTGTGTGTGTGTGTGTGTGTGCTGTACTACCATGCTGGTAAATCACCATGGTAACTGATGCTGAGCAGCTAATCTGGTCATTAGCAGGTTAAATCAGGGGTGTCAAACTCATTTTAGTTCAGGGGCCAAATATGGACCAGTTCTATCAGCCACAGGCTATTTTAACATTAATGTGCCCACGTTTGTACTTCCAGTTATAAATTAGACAAAGACTGGAAGGCATCAACAATATCTGAGCAATAAGTGACAGATACCTGAATGTGATTTTAAGTTTCAATTTTTTGGACCAATTTTTATTTAATTTGGTTAGATTTTATGGAATAATTTCAGAAAAATTGCAGGATTTAGGGAAAAATAAGTAGAGTTCTTCCAACAAGAATTTACAACTTAATTATTTGGTAATTTATACAATTTATAATATAATTTCTCTGTAATTTTCATTTTCTTCAGCGGGCTGAATATGATGCTCTGAAGGACCGGATTTGGTCCCTGGGCCTGGAGTTTGACACTTATGGGTTAAGTTGTGGATAAATGATTAGTCAGTATAAAAGTACACCTCAGAAACAAAGACTGGACCCAAAATGAGGCGAATATGTGAATAGAAACACAATTAGGCCTGAATTAGGATTTTAATCTTCAAACAATAAATGTCTGTTCCTCCTCATGCCAACGTTTCTACAAAAGCTGTGCATTGCCATGACTCTGACAATATGATATGCATTGCGATATATCATGATGTCAATAGTTACAAATGTCACCTTCACAAGTACAAAATGGTATAAAACACATTTTATTTCATGTTTTTTTTAAATTGTGAGAGCAAGTAAATGGTAACTAACTGTAATTTAAGAACAAATATCAAAAACAAGTGGTCGGTTTATCAAAATGCCAAATTTAACTTTCACTTCTACAACAGATTCTGATGCTGTAGAGTTTTTAAATTATTTTATTTTTTAAACTAACCACATACATCTGTAAAAGAGCCCAGTATGTTTTATTAAAATAAAGGTCAATCAACTTCCAGCTAAAATGCATTGAGGAGTAGGTAGTTTAACAAGGTCTGAGGTGCGTTCACTGACACCTAGTGACTGGCTGTTTACGTGCTATGCTAATGCTAATGTTAATTTAAAAAAAAAAACTCAATTAGGATATTTTTTAGATCAATAGGATTGTACCGTGGTGAAATATCGCCAAATCCATTTGTTCTTGCACTACTATTTTCTACATGTCTGTGATTAGTCAGTCGTTGTTAACTCCGCCCCTTTGATCTGAGCGCACTGGTCCAGGTTGGAAAGCCCTGGTTAAGTTAAGTTAACGTGTTGTTAACCCGCTTCATAGAACAGATGATCTGGGATTGAGAACATTTGGTTAAATCAAACCTACTAACGGAGAGTTATCAGGATAAGTTTATCCAGCTTCGTAGTACAGGCTTAAACTGTCAAAGGTCACATGTCACAAAGAGCAGCCAATCAACAGACAGACACACCTCAGAGTAGGAGTCCATACAGATTGGACAGCTGATGCTTCCTGGAGTCGACCTGAAACATAGAGTGAATGTTCGCTGTTATACAGAAGTGATATCTCTAGATCTATAAAGTATAGATCTATTTATCTCATGTACTAAATGTACTAAAACTCAGTCAGTCTGAGACATTAAAGTTTTATCCTCCAATAAAAAAAGTAGATATTGAAAGGCTGATCATGATATCATGAATAATAAATATGTAGTTAAATGAAACGTTGATATATCTTAACCTTTAAAAAATAAATAGAAAAAATTAGATTTTAACTCTCGTATCAGAAGCAGCACATATTGATGACGTCATGAATAGAAAACATCCTCCTTTAGCTAACGGAGTACGCTGTCCTTTGTTATCAGTCACACGAGCTAACATAACTATTAGTTATACAGTGACAATCAACTGATCTGGTCTAGTAACGGTATCTGTCATTGATTTTCATCATTTATTACCTGGACGTCTGAGCTGAAGACAACAGGTCGACAGTGGGAGGAGGAGGAGGAGGAGGATGAGACGTGTCTTCATCATCGCTGCTGACAACGTAACTCAGACCTGAAGCTCTCTCGGTCTGAGGACCTGATAGAGGACACCCAGAGACATGATGAGCGGCTACATGAAACAGGACAAAGTGAGGGCGGAGCTCAGAGTCATACCTTCATCCAGCAGCTGCAGCGTCGTGAGAAGAGATGAAGACAATCATCAGAGGGTCACACACGTCTGTGTGTGTGTGTTTGTGTGTGTCTGTCTGTCAGAGGCCCGACCCCAAACCGCCCTCTACCCCGAGTGTCCCTCCAATCGTGTCAAAAACAAGGCCCGGAGGCCAAATCTGGCCCTTTAGAGCATCCAATTTGGCCCACAGGAGAACAAATTGATCAAAGAACCCTCAATTTTCTCCAAATTCTGCAATTTTCCTGAAGATATTCCACAAAATTTTATCAAATAAATTTAGGTCACAAATTTAAGGAAAGATCATGCAGGGACTTAAATCTGTCATTTATTGCTTGAATATTGTAGATCCCTGACATACTTTATATATTATTTATATGTGGAGGTCCAAACTAGAGCACAATAATGTTGGAATTACTTGGTTTCTCAGCCTATAGTTTGCGGCCCACTTAAGGTCAAACCGCTCCATATTTGGCCCCTGAACTAGAACGAGTTTGACACTCCTGCTCCAAATGATTCACGCTCAGCTGAGGAGGACACGCCCCTTTCACCCAGCAGGAAAACAGAAGCTCACAACAACAATACGAAGACGTGTTGCCATGGTGACACCATCACGCCATCGCTAACATCATAAATTCAGCAACAATAATATCTCCTCACGTAATAATTTCGATGTTACATTTGCTAGTTTTGTTTCATCTCTCTATAAAAGCAAGGGAGCTCTGTTAGTCTGTCTGTGTGTGTGTCTGTCTGTCTGTCAAATATCTCTGCAGATCCAGCTCACACTGACCTGAGAGTTTCAACATGGCTGCCTCATGATTCAAAGGTGTGCAAGGTTGGCTTTGTTTGGACTGCAATAGTACCGTTGATGAATTATTTCATTAAATTCTCCACCGGAGTGAGTCACGTGTACGCCAGAGCCAATCGCTGGAGAGCACACCCATACTTACTGGTTTTGAGCAGAGCCACTGTGAGTGTGTGTGTGTGTGTGTGTGTGCATAGTTCAGAATTAAATTTGCATTAGGAATTAAGTGTTTACAAGGTCAGTTTATAGAGGATTTCACTTTTATTCTGAATTAAAAAGGAATTAAAACTCCCATGTGAACGTGAGTGTCTCAAAGTGTTTCTCCAGACATAACCATGATGCTGTGTTGCTTTTTCCCAATTTATTCATTTAAATATATGAAAACAATAGTTATCACTCTACACATTTCACAACAAACCTAAATGTCCCTGACATCTCACCTTCAAACACAACCTCATTTAACCATCCGTGAAAAAGCTACTGGCCCCTCCCACTTTTCTATAATAATACATACTCCGTGCAGAACTTCCTCCTCTATTTCACCATTACTTTTTTTTTTTTTTATTTGGACATTTTTTTTGGATCGATTCGATAATCACGCTGTGAAATATTGCGATATATCGCCGAATCAATTGTTTCTTACACACTCTCCCTGCGTGGTTTGAGACGGCCCTTAATTTGGTGGCGCCAAGGGTTTGTGTGTAGTGGGGATTTGTGATCGGACCCCTCTGTCTGTGTGTGTGTGTGTGTGTGTGTGTTACCAGCACTGATTCATTGCTTGTTAAGTCGACCACGGAGCCGTCAGCCTCACAGGTCAGATCCACCACCTCCTCCACACCTGTAATACACACACACAGTCATCGTGACCAGCAGCAATCAGCCAATAGGAGCAACACTTACTGTCCTCCATGAAAACGTTCTCTGTGGCGGAGGGGGAGGAGTCAACATCTGAAAGGTTTAACACCAAACTTCTGTCTGACGCCATCCTGCTGGCCAACGTCCTGCCTGACGTCCTCCTGTTGGTCGTTGTCCTGCTCAACGTTGACGACGCCCTCCTGGACGTCCTACGCGTCGGTGCCGCCCTATTAGCCAATGCTGACGTCCTCCTGGACATTGACATCACTTAGAAGATCGATCTCAAGATGGAACGTTCACGTTCCTCAGAAAACACATCAAACACTGAGGGAAACAGAGAGAGAAACAGGAAGTTTAACCAACCCCAGGGTTGGAGTCAATTATAATTGGTAATTAATTACAACTAGTGCAGTATGTATATATTTAGCACTGTAATATAGGCTAGCATACATCAGCAGCTTGCTAAGAGAGAGTATGAACTACAAATGAATCTTCTTCTGTTGATTCTGTTTTTAATTTTCTTTATTTTTCCATTGAAAGAGGTCGTTACGTCTCCAAATAACTTCACTAATCAATTGATCTTTATTTGTATAGCACAAACTCATAACACGTGTTATCACAAGACATGTCACAGAAAGCAGGTAAAAGACCTTATACTGTTTGTTATATAATTACTTCATGACTTTGATGTTTTAGACCCACATTACATAAATACATTTTGTCCTGTATTGTTATTAGAATATCAAATTTAATTAAAAGACTGTTATGTGGGGTGGAATTGTTAGCTACAACATCCAACTCTCCTCTTTTATCCGGGCTTGGGACTCTGAGAGAACCTATGACATCAACTACAAATTTCTTCACATTGAGCTGCTCTGCAAAGTGCATTTATGAAATAATTTATTAACGGTATCATTGCAGTTTAAACAAATCTCACATTGCACATCATTGAACCAAGCAGCAGCCATGTTGAAAGTCTCAGCTCTGTCTGTCCCTGAACCACAGAGATATTTGAGCCACAAACAAACACACAGACAGAGATTCCTTACTTTATATATAGATTATGATGTAATCACAAATGTAATTGAGTTCAGATAATTGATTTAGTAATTGTAATAGGCATTCTATGAAAACTGTGATTTTTTTACAAGACATTTCAGGCGACCCCATTGTAATTGCAGGCGAGCTGACATGGGGTCACGACTCCAAGGTTGAAAAACGTCTGCTCTAAGGACACTGCTGCAATTGAAAAGTAAATCTTTTTTTTTATTATTTAAAAATACAATTTTAATGAGGTCTTTTTTTTCTAACAGTCATTTCAGTTGACCCCACATAGGGTCACGACCCTAAAGTTCGAATTCAGCTTAAAGTTGGATTTCAGCGATAAAAATAAACGTCAAACAAACAACAGATGCTTCTGGATTCAACCTTTCTGAGACAGTTTAAACAGGACAAGACTAGGAACTAAAACGACTAGTTAGTTAACCCAGTACTAACTAACCCACTACCTGTGAATGGACTGTTTAAAATGGTAAAAGGACTAGTTAGTGACTGGTTAGAGTGGTTGTTTTGGTTGAAGCGGACGAAGCGTTTGTGGGTCAAACGAAGCCGTCGCGGTTTTTATTGTGTTGTTTTGGGGGAGAATATGTGTTTAAAGTTAATATTTGTCGGTCTTTTACTCCAGTTTGTCTGATATTGTCAGTTGTGTTAAAATGTAGAAATAATGTCGCTTCTTACCGGTTTGCAGCCAGTTTAGTTCCAGCGAGGCGGAGTTCAGTCTGTCACCAGTTAAACTGGACACCAGTTAATCCGAAACACCCGCCACACTTCCCGCCTGTAGCGCAGTTTATGGTTTGACACGTTCCCTAACGGGACTGATGACCTAATACAATCACGTGGCTTTTGGTTTCTGTTAGCTCGCGCGCACACCGGAAGTACTTTTCTAACGACTTCGTGTTTTTGTTTTTTTTTGTTTTTAAAGCTTTATTAAGTTTAGAATCTGAGCAGGTGTTCGATGGAGAGTCAAACCGACAAACATTAAAATTAAATAAAAATACAAATAAATAAATATAAGTGGAAAAAAATGCAAAAGTTAAAAATAGCAAAAATAAATATAGATTGATAAATAAAAGTGGAAATAAAAAAGAATATATATATATATATATATATATATTATTTATTTGAATTTAATCATTATTTCATACATGTAAAAACATTATTTTGTATTGTTTATTTTTACTTTTATTCTTTTACTCATTTATTATTGTTTTGTTTTTTTACAGGACTTTGGTTGCCAGGTGGCTCTTCAGATAACAGTGATTATATAAATGATCAGTGAACAATGTGTCCAGCCTTAATGATCTCTAAGGTTTTATTTGTTTGTATTACAGTATTAGAGGTTATTTGTGTGACATGAAGCCTTTAAACAATGTGTCAAACTCAAGGTCCGGGGACCGAATGTGGTGAAATATAATTCTTTATTTTTCTGTTTTTCTGCTAACTATTTTCTGTTTTGTAATAATAATAATAATAATAATTCTACAATTATTGGATTTATATATTTTATATTTTTGAGGAGATTTAAAGTGTGTTACAAAAACCACTATTCATTCACAGCAGTCATACCGGTGGTGGTAAGCTACAATGTAGCCACACACACACACACACACACACACACACACACACACACACACACACACACACACACACACACACACACACACACACACACACACACACACACACACAGAGAGAGAGAGACACACACACAGAGACACACACACACACAGACAGACAGACAGACAGATAGACACGCACACACACACACACACACGTCTCTGATTGTGTTTCAGGGTCGTTGTCTTCTGAACATGTGACCTCAAAAAACACAAAGCACCTGTGTAAGCTCCGCCCCCCCATGCAGGTAACATTTCAACATTTCAGTGTAACACACGTTCATCATCAGCAGAACATCACGGACCGACAGAACCATGAAGAGGATGAGGAGACTGTTCACTAAGGTACACACTGTTAGTTAGCATCAGTGCTAATCCTTACTACACAATAGTAACTAGTTACTGTTACTACACTAAAAACTAATACTTAAAAAGTAATGAGTTACAACCAAAAGTAACATCTGAGTTACTTTGACAAACTAACGGCTTCAAAGCCTCCATAGATTTACTGGAACAGACGTGATCAGACGTATATCATAGATCAGTCTAGCTCTGCTACTGACGCTGAGGTTATGAAAACTGTCCACAGATTTATGACAGTTCAAAACAAAGTCAACAGAGTTTCAGGGCCTACCAGACAAACATTGAATAATACAGAAACAACATTTTATTAGGATTAGTTAGTGTGACTAACTAGTTGATGTCTTTTATTAAGATTAGTTAGTGTGACTAACTAGCTGATGTCTTTTATTAAGATTAGTTAGTGTGACTAACTAGCTGATGTCTTTTATTAGGATTAGTTAGTGTGACTAACTAGCTGATGTCTTTTATTAGGATTAGTTAGTGTGACTAACCAGTTGATGTCTTTTATTAAGATTAGTTAGTGTGACTAACTAGCTGATGTCTTTTATTAGGATTAGTTAGTGTGACTAACTAGCTGATGTCTTTTATTAGGATTAGTTAGTGTGACTAACCAGTTGATGTCTTTTATTAAGATTAGTTAGTGTGACTAACTAGCTGATGTCTTTTATTAGGATTAGTTAGTGTGACTAACTAGCTGATGTCTTTTATTAGGATTAGTTAGTGTGACTAACTAGCTGATGTCTTTTATTAGGATTAGTTAGTGTGACTAACTAGCTGATGTCTTTTATTAGGATTAGTTAGTGTGACTAACTAGCTGATGTCTTTTATTAGGATTAGTTAGTGTGACTAACTAGCTGATGTCTTTTATTAGGATTAGTTAGTGTGACTAACCAGTTGATGTCTTTTATTAAGATTAGTTAGTGTGACTAACTAGCTGATGTCTTTTATTAGGATTAGTTAGTGTGACTAACTAGCTGATGTCTTTTATTAGGATTAGTTAGTGTGACTAACTAGCTGATGTCTTTTATTAGGATTAGTTAGTGTGACTAACTAGCTGATGTCTTTCATTAGGATTAGTTAGTGTGACTAACTAGCTGATGTCTTTCATTAGGATTAGTTAGTGTGACTAACTAGCTGATGTCTTTTATTAGGATTAGTTAGTGTGACTAACTAGCTGATGTCTTTCATTAGGATTAGTTAGTGTGACTAACTAGCTGATGTCTTTTATTAGGATTAGTTAGTGTGACTAACTAGCTGATGTCTTTCATTAGGATTAGTTAGTGTGACTAACTAGCTGATGTCTTTTATTAGGATTAGTTAGTGTGACTAACTAGCTGATGTCTTTCATTAGGATTAGTTAGTGTGACTAACTAGCTGATGTCTTTCATTAGGATTAGTTAGTGTGACTAACTAGCTGATGTCTTTTATTAGGATTAGTTAGTGTGACTAACTAGCCGATGTCTTTTATTAGGATTAGTTAGTGTGACTAACTAGCCGATGTCTTTTATTAGGATTAGTTAGTGTGACTAACTAGCTGTTGTCTTTTATTAGGATTAGTTAGTGTGACTAACTAGCTGTTGTCTTTTATTAGGATTAGTTAGTGTGACTAACTAGCTGATGTCTTTCTGTGAAACAGGATGTTGATCCTCCTGAGGTGAACCGACCTTCGACCCCGGAAATGAAAAATGAAGCAAAGCAAAGTTCGTTAGTGGATGTGGAGATACAGAAAGTAGTCCTCCGACCAATGGATGATCAGCTCTCAGACATCAGGTGACCTTACTGTCCAGTGAAAAGCTGCTATAGTGATGTGTATCTCCTCCTCTCTGCTGAAGCCGTTTTCATGCTCTGTCCTCTACGGCCGCTCTCCAGATACTGTTGATGGAACCATCACCAGCAGTGGATTTATCTTCTCATCTGTTTATCATCTCATCAGAGGGTACTTCAGAAAGCGGGTTATGTTCAAACTCTGAGTATATTCGGGTTCAAATGTCGCTAAATGCTTGTTTATACGGATCATGTTGGGTTCTTTTTTTCTTACTATGGACTCTGAGAAGACTTTGTTGTAATTTGCGCTATATAAATAAAGTTGAATTGAATTGAACTGAAACGAGGGCAACTCTGAGTATCCCATTCCTGAAAGTGAGGACTCAGAGTTTGTTAAACCTCCTTTCCGGAATACACCCCAGTTTATTTGTTTATCTGTTCAGTGCTTCTATTTGTGTGTTAGACAGCGCAAACACCTGAGTGGCTCTCTGTACTGGGCTCCACCCCCTGCTGTCGTGTGTCAGGGCCCAGGTCCTGGTCACATGACCAGCGTGTCTCTCCCCTCCTCCCCACTCATGGGGGTAAGGGAGAGGCAGCCCTCCTCCCTGTCGCGCCTGTGGGTGGAGGCGGCTCTGCACAGGATCAATCAGAGGCCTCAGCTTAGCCCCTCCCCTCAGGTGAGGGCGCGGTCCAGGTACTGTCAGCTGACACCGTGCGCCTGCCGCAGGTGAGTCACAAGATCCCTCACTGAACCAATCAGCTGCTGACTCCCCTCTGACCTGCAGGTGTCCCAGCGCGCCTCCATATGAAGACGCTCACCTGAGAACAGATGAAGGCCACGCCCCTGAGGCTGACCACGCCCATTCGACAGGCGGACTCTACCCCAGTCTGAGTCTGTGTGGGTTTACTAATGACCCTCAGGTGAGACTGGGAACATAAGGATTAATTAATCATTTAAAAACGATGATTAATGACAGGATCAGATTACTAGTTATAATAACCAGTTACTAGTTACCACTTTATTTTATTATTAGTAACTAATGCTAACTAATGCTGTGTTTCAGGTCTGACGGCTTCGTTGGATCAAACAATACAAACTTTTGGTTTCAAATCCTTCATTTTCACAATAAAAGCCTCTTGATTTAAAAGCTGACGGACCAATCACTGTCCACCACTGAGACACAGGTGCATTGTGGGTCTTATAGTTATAGTACAAAGCCATGAGCATGGTTGTGTTCGAAATGTCAACCTCCGTACTATCCACTACAAACTCAATGAGTATATACTGTCTACTCTATACTATTAGTATGATTAGGATGATGAGTGTTCCCACTGAAGTAGACTTCCTAGTTTCACAAGATGCATTTGGAACCTACAGTGTTAAAAACCTTGTTCACACTGTTGATTCTCCACTTTTACTTTGAAAGATCTGAAAACATTTGAAGTGAGAAAGTGACCAAGTAGAATATTAACATGTGCTCATTTGATCCATAAAACTCACGTAGACATATTTCATTCACACAATTCAAAGACCCTCCATTGTGCTACTAACTAAACTTCCGGTTAACTTAAAAACAAGACCTGTATTTACAAAAGTGTTAAATATGTATATATTACAATATGCTAAAAGATGATTACAGATTTTTGACCAAATGATGCAAAAAAAAACCTTACATACTGCAGCTTTAAGGTCAATCAGTGGTGTTTCCTGTCACCTGCATTAGCAGCAAAATACAGTAAACTATATTCTGTGATTTTTAAAAAATATATTTTTATGTCAGTTTTTACTGAAATTCAGTAACAAACAATTAATGGAAACATTTTACAGAAAGATGAAACAAAATATGTCAAGAAAATGAAAAAAATAAAAAATGCCAGGGGTATAAAATACAGGAATCAATAAATACATATTTCCGATTTAACAGTTAAATACATGTAATGAAAGTATATTTTACATTTATGAATATGACATGCTATGATGATCAACAGGATAATTATGTATTATTTTTTGTTTTTGGAATTACAAACATTGTGACAAAACATTAATATACACAAGAGAGAAGCTATTCAGGAAATGCAACTGCACGAAATTAATACATTTTGTCCAAAAAGTTTTTACGTGATTTTTATTATTACCAACGAAACAATCATTTTAATTATTCAATAAAATATGTCTGCTTTTTATTAACTAAATTATTTTCCTCTTTTTCATTCTGAGATTATAATAAATCAGTATTTGGTTTTTCTGACCCATTTAAGGAAAAACCATGAAAAACAATAAGAAAATAAGAATAAATAATAATCACTAAACAAACTTGTCAAACGCAAAAATATCGGATTCATATTAATCTGATCAAAAGAAATCTGATAAATTCCAATAAAGCAATTTCCTCCAAGGATTAATAAAGAAATTCTGAATAAACACTAAAGGTTGCTCCGCCCACTTACCTCAAAAGGATGCGACGTGACGTCATCACTGTGTGTCGCTTTCACTATGCAGGGTCGTCAGACGTCACGCATTCTCCTGTGTTAAGTATCGTGTCATTTTGCTGATGACTTCTCTCTGACGTCACCTTGACGTTCCTCTGACGTCACAGAGGCAACATGCTGCGCGCGCTCGGCTGCAAGCTGCGGCTTCCGGCCCGAAGCCTGACGTACCGGAAGTTACCTACAGCTGTCTGCGGAGCTCCACCTGTGACGTCACTGAGTGACTCCGCCCACTTTGACCTGTGTGAGCGCGTGCTGGTCGGAGTGCAGCAGGTATTTATTTATTTCAAAATGTTTACAAATTATGGGGCGCCGATTGTAAAGTTGCACGTGCTAAAAAAACAGCAACTTTTCATAACATTTATCAACAAACCACGTTCAAAAATCATATGTGATTTATTTTCATCTTACTTTTGACCAGATTTACAGCAATGTTTGAGAAATTTGTATATCACAAATTTTTCAAACATTGCTGCAAATCCGGTAAAATAAAGTAATTACTTTTCTCATTCAAATATAATGCCAATGTTCAATTTAAATGTTATATCTAAATGTTAAATCTTGATCTAAATGTTTAATAATCAATCTAAGTCTAAATGTTATATCTAAAAGTTACATTTAAATCTAAATGTTAAATATTCAATCTAAGTCTATATGTTATATCTAAAAGTTACATTTAAATCTAAATGTTAAATAAATAGTAATAAGCGAGCAGCCGTGGTGATTTGATGATGATGATGGTTGCAGGTGAGCGGCTGTCCATGGTGGCTGAGCATCACCGTGACAACGTTCCTTGTGAGGTCCAGTGTGACGCTTCCTCTGTCGGCCTATCAGATCCTCATCCTGGCCAAGGTCCGTCACATAACTTAATGTAATTGTAAGTACAAACACATTAGCCTCGTTACCATGGTGACGTCTCCTTCATGTCCAGGTGGAGGCGCTGCAGGCTGAGATCACTGAGCTCGCAAAGAGACTCAAAGTAGAAGTTTCACAAAGAGCCAGAGAGAGAGGATGGACCTACAACCAGAGCAGGTAACACAACTACTACACAACCAGAGTGTAGGTTCTACTCTCACTGGTTCTGGTTCTACCCTCACTGGTTCTGGTTCTACTGTCACTGGTTCTGGTTCTACCCTCACTGGTTCTGGTTCTACTCTCACTGGTTCTGGTTCTTCCCTCTCTGGTTCTGGTTCTACTCTCACTGGTTCTGTCCTCAGGGTCCAGTTCAAAAGAAACCTGAGGCGTCTGGTCTCTGGTCTGTACATCAGAGATAACTGCCACCCCTTTAAGGCCAGTTTGCTGGTCTGGGTTCAGGTCCCGTTGTGGATCAGCTTCTCTCTCGCTCTGAGGAACCTCAGCCTGACCCCATCAGGTGAGAACCTGCAACTCGCCCACAGAGGCCCAGTGTTCCCACTAATCCTGTGTGTGTAGTTGTCCAGGAGCAGCTCTCTACTGGGGGAGTTTACTGGTTCTCTGATCTGACGGTTCCTGACTCAACGTGGATTATACCAGTCTGTGTCGGTCTGAGCAACCTGATCAACGTACAGGTTAGTGATGATGTCATCAGTCCTCTCTGTCTGTGATGTCATCATTCCTCTGTGATGTCACAGCTCTTCTCCTCTCGGACGGGCCAGTCCTCTCGTCTCCATGGTTACCTGATACACGCTCTCCGTGGGTTCTCTGTGCTAATCGTTCCAATCGCAGCGACTGTCCCGTCTGTGAGTGTCTGAGCTCTCATTTGATTGGCTGGTCACAGTGACATCACTAACCCTGCCCCCTCCCTTACAGTCATTGGCTCTGTACTGGCTCTGCTCCTCATTGGTCGGTTTGAGTCATGGCTTCCTGCTTCGAGCCCCGTCCATCAGGAAACTCCTGTTGCCACGGAAACGCTCCCAATGATGTCACTGTAAATATTCTGTGTGTGAAGAATAAAGTGATCTTTGAGTAATCAGGTTCTTGTTCTTTCTAAAAAAGAAAGGAACTTGTGTGTGTGTGTGTGTGGAGCGCATTTCTCTCTGACGCAGTGTCTGTTCAACCTGAAGCTTTTTAAACAACTTTCACATAGCCCGAGTGTGTGCATCCATTATTTTGGACTTATTTAGTGTTGCAAAATGTTTATTTTAATTTTATTTTGAACGCGGGTTAGACCGGACATGAGCGGGGGAGGGGCATCTCTGGCTCTGTCCGAAGTCTGTAAACATGCACATTTCTCCATGAACACAGCATTATAAACGCTAATATTTCAACCACGTGTTTATGACCTAATGTGAACCTTGGATGTACATGACGCACGCACAGAGTTGTTCAGAGAGAGTTACGACAACGGAAGTTCGAAATAGACTCAAATAGTTCCCAGAAGTTACTACTGGGCATTGCCAGGGGCTGAGCTTAAAGCTAAACATGCACATTTCTCTGCAAATACAGCATTATAAATGCTAATATTTTCACCACGTGTTTATAACTAAATGTATACCTTGGCTGTACGTAATGCGTATAATTCATTTTCCTACTGGGTTTTTCCTCTCTGAAGGAGGGTCTAACCGTCTAACGACGGGATGACATTCATTATCCATTTGCTTACGTCCAGTAAACATTGGTGCAAATTTTATTTATCAATTTATTATGTTCATGTCCCATAGAATTAAACCAGATAAATCACACGCTATTTTACTTTACACCCACAAATAAACCCCTTTATAACACTACAGAGTATGTACACCTCTTTGTTCATCCGACCTTCAAACACACTCATTTGGCCATAATTGCTAAATATTTAAACTCCTCCCACTATATGAATACATATTTCAGACGGGCACTGTACTAGTAGTAATAAAAAATGTTCAGAGGAAATCTGAAGGATGTTCAGGAATTCCTACAGACTTTGAACGCGACATTTATCAAACATGGATCATGTGACACATTCTAGCCCTGAGGACAAAGAGGAGAAGGCTCAGATCAAGGCTCTAAGTGTTTGGCTCCATTGTTAACTCTGTGTACGATCATCAGCGTTTATTGATCAACAAACAACATGCTAAGAAAGACTTTTATTTTACAAACAGGAAACCATTACATAGGGCAAAGCAGTGATTGGCTGAGACACTATGATGTCATCATACGAGGAGCGATGCTCATGGACATCAACTCCTGAAAGAGCAGCTTACAGGCGTACGGCATCCTGACCAGAGAGATCTGTAAACAAACAGGTAAACAAACAGAAACCACCAGGTCAACAAACAGGTCAATAAATGTAAACAGGTAAACATCTGTAAACAAACAGGTAGATAAATGTAAACAGGTAAACATCTGTAAACAAACAGGTAGATAAATGTAAACAGGTAAACAAACAGGTAGATAAATGTAAACAGGTAAACATCTGTAAACAAACAGGTAGATAAATGTAAACAGGTAAACATCTGTAAACAAACAGGTAGATAAATGTAAACAGGTAAACAAGCAGAAACCACCTGAGGTTTATTCCATAAAGCGGGTTATGTTCAAACTCTGAGTATGTTCAGGCTCAAATGAGGGAAACTCTGAGTATCTCATTCCTAAACGTGAGGTTTGTTCTTCTCTGAGTATGTTACCATGGCAACATTGTCCGTGAACTAAACCTGGTCGCTGGCAGGTTTTAATCAAAGAAACCCTGGGTTTCTACCTGGCTCCGCCCACCTGAACACTTTAATGAACCTTAACACTTTTCTCTGAAACACATTAGTAACATCACACACCACAGACGTGTTCACATCATTATTAATGTTGTGTTGCTTTAGTTTTCTTTCTAACATTGTAGATGTAGATCATTAAGTGAAAGTCACTGAGAGGTTGATCTGCATTAAAACATCTACTGACGTCTGTCGTAAAGTTCACTGAATACAAGCCTGTGGATAATATAAAGGAGATGATAATTTAAATTAATACACTTTTAAAGCTTGATTGTTGTTTTATATTGTTATACAGTTAAATATGTAGGTCACGCATCTTTGAAGATATGACGGCACAGTGAATTATGACACCGCGGTTGGAAGTGATGGGTCACGGGTTCGTGTCCCGCTTCAGGGCTTTTTTACGACATTTTTAGGACGTTGAGATGAGTCTGGTGACAATATTACATTAAGAATCAATATAAATGATGTGATATCAAGCAGCATTTACTGTCTTTATATCCAGTGTAACAGGAGGGCTCTGTATGTAGACATCCTATACTGCTGACACGTCTCCTCAGACACATTTATTCATATTATTCACCACTCGTCACGTCACTGAAGCAATAAAGTGATAAAGCGACCAAAAAGTGTGACTAACTACAGGTGATTTAAGCCACTATAATCACTGAAGACTGAACACACCTTTAGAACAGGCTCATATTCATCAAACACTTGCTTATTTCACCCATTACGATGAATACTGTAAATCACTATTTTCCGGGTGGTTACCATGACAGCTCGAGTCATCTTCGATCCATTGATGATGGCTTTGTAGCGCGCGCGTGCACATAAGTAACCCAAGGTTTACATACTCAGGGTTGATTGACCCACTTCATAGTAGCTGTAATAGAATCAGATACAGTTTCCCATCACTGGATATGTTGACCCAGAGTTTATGGATAGACTCAGAGTTTTTTAACCCTCCTTTATAGAATACCCCTCAGGTAAACATCTGTAAACAAACAAATAAATGAATGTACACAAGTAAACATCTGTAAACAAGCAGAAACCATCATGTAAACTAACAGGCAAATTAATGTAAACAGGTAAACAAACTGACCTGCGTCTTGTTGCGACAGCCTCTACACTCGTAGGTGTGTGTGCGTGTGTTGGCGATGGCCATCAGTCCACACAGGTTACACACATGAACCTGATCAACAAACAAAAACAATCACATGGGGTGACATGGACAAATAAAGTGGATATATTTTTATTATATACATTTCCACTACAGGTACACTAAGTGATAGTGTTGTTTTTGCTTAAAAGAGAAAAGTGGATAAATGGTGTAATCACCACTAATAATAAACAACTAATAGATGAATATTAGGGGTGTGTGTTGCCTGGCATCTGGCGATACGATTCGTATCGCGATACGATACAATACGATATATCCCGATATTAAAATATAATGCGATTATTGAGATTTTTATTAAAATATGACTTAAGAAACGACTCATCTGTAAATGTGTACATCTTTATGCTTTAAATAAAGTGGTTGTCTCAGCCAGCAGAACCATGGGCTCCTGGGGGCCACACATTAAACCAGACTCTTAAATCCAGCTTTACTATTGGTTAATGATGCCTCAGGCCACACCCTGTCAGGGCCATCTGTTTTTTTTAATTTTTTTTTTATTGTGAAATGTCTTTTTAAATGTTGACTGACCTTTGAGCTCCTCGCACATGTTTTTCCAATGAAGGTTTTCATGCCGCAAATGGCTCATAAACTGAACATTATGTATAAATAATTTATTGGCATATTTTGCAATCAAAACATTGGCTTGAACATGCCATGTGCCAATAACTTAAAATAAAAAAATAACAATCTGCCTGTGGCTTCAAACCAACTTAACGGAGGTATATGTATAGAACAACAAATAAATGCAGAAAGTTTTGATTTTATTGAAAAAACACAAGCAGGTCAACATGATGGTTTCTTTGTGAAGTTACGTCTCCTGCAGCGGAAAAGACTTTCCTGGTTAAATTAAAAAATACAAAATAAAATCTATTGTTTTCTAATTTAAAGAAAATCGATATGGATGCATTTAGAATCGATCCTAGAATCACGCGACGTAATATTGCGATATATCGCCGAATCAATTTTTTTTCAACACCCCTAATGAATATGATGAATAAACTGACCTGGTAGGGGTCGGAGGCCTCGAACAGTCTCTCTCTGAGGAACTGAGCAGCTCCATGAGCGATCTGACAATCACGCTCCATCTCCCCAAACCTCAGACCTCCATCCCTACGCACATGCACGCACACACACACACACGCACACACACACACGTAAAGAGTACTGATATGGGCTTAGGTGATACAGGGGTTGTCCTCTTATCGAGAGGTTGGGGGTTCGATCCCGGTCTATACCGGTCAAGTGTCAAAGTGAACCCCAAGTTGCTCCCAGTGGTTGACTAACGTCTTGCATGGCAGCTCTGTCTCTGTCTGTGGGAGGTGCTATAGAAACATTACTTACTTGATACTGTATATCCTACTCAAGTACAAGTAAAAAGTAGCTCAATTAAATAGTTAAGTAAAAGTTATCAGTTACTTTCACCTCTCATGTTTATATTGTTGGTAATAAATCTTGGTACGGGTGCCTTACATACAGTAAACATCTCATGTAGAAACTTAAAAATCTACCACAAATGAACTTAATTCATTTTCCACAAAAGCATCTGTAAAAAATAAAATTATGATAATAGTTTACTTGAAGTTTTCTACATTACACTGTCATTAGCATGAATACAGTGTCATGAAGGCTGTGATTAAGTGAATTATGACACCTTTGGAGCTATATTGGCATTTTTGGTTAGGTGGAGGGATCTAGTGAGATTAGTTAGGGTATAAATTAAAAGAATTCTTTAAATAAGATATAGCTATAGATACTTTTATAGATAAGTACAAAAGTAGCTATAAAAATATCTACATTTATGAACTAAAAAACTGAGAAAACAACCTCCATTTAATGCTGTTTTGGTGCCGTACATTACATTTAATCTGATTGGTCTGTTATGATGTGATACATTACATTTAATCTGATTGGTCTGTTATGATGTGATACATTACATTTAATCTGATTGGTCTGTTATGATGTGATACATTACATTTAATCTGATTGGTCTGTTATGATGTGATACATTACATTTAATCTGATTGGTCTGTTATGATGTGATACATTACATTTAATCTGATTGGTCTGCTATGATGTGATACATTACATTTAATCTGATTGGTCTGCTATGATGTGATACATTACATTTAATCTGATTGGTCTGCTATGATGTGATACATTACATTTAATCTGATTGGTCTGTTATGATGTGATACATTACATTTAATCTGATTGGTCAGCTATGATGTGATTGTTTTCTGGTCATTATATTTTTTGTAGTTTAACAATGTCCGCTGATCATTTTAAAACAAAATATAATAACTTACTCAGTAACAGTTGGGTGTAAAAATGTAACAAATTACTTTACTTTTAAAAGTACAAGTATCCATAAAAGCAACTCAATTACAGTAACGTGTGTGTTTCTATTAATTCATCCATTACTTTCCCCTCTGCAGTGACTCATTAGATCTACTGACCTGGATCGTCCCTCCATGGGCTGTCTGTTGAGGATCTGAACTGGTCCTCTGGCTCTGGAGTGGATCTTATCGTCCACCATGTGTTTGAGGCGCTGGTAGTAGGTCGGCCCGATGAAGATCTGAGACGTCAGCTTCCTGCCCGTGAAGCCATTGTACAGCACCTGAACGCAGCAGCAAACCACCTCTGAAGCACCTGAACGCACCGCTGTGACATCACTCAGTGTGACCTCTGACCTCGTTCCCTCTCAGGTGGTATCCGTACTCTGACAGAAGGTTGGACACCTTCTGCACGTTAACGGCGTCGTTGAACGGCGTGGCGTCGCCGATCTCACCTTTGTTAGCCGACACCTGACACGCACACACACACACACAGCTGTGTTACACACTAGGGATGGGCGATAGAGACTAAAAACTATATCTCGATCATTTCTGGTATTCATCACGGTAACGATAAAAATGACAATAAATATATAAAATAATTAAGGTGTAAACAGGTTCCTCACAAACACAAATTAAACTGAATACATCAACACTAGATCTGCTTCAGTAAAAGCATTTACACATATATTTTATGGCATATATTTGTGGATGTGGGTCACTCTATTAGTGTTATTGTATGCAATTCATTTATTTCCTCATTTATAATGAAATTATTTTCTAAAAATAAAAAGCACATGAAAAGCAGAAAACTAAAATAGTGTTTTTACTGTTTAATCTAAACCACTGCTGCTGAATTGTTTATTATATATCTGATAATTAGTTACATACAGTTAGGGTTGATAAATATCTCTGATTTACTATAATTAAACCAGATCAGACTTGATGATTTAATTAATCACAATAGTTACATTACTGTCTAATGAAAACAGCTTTGATTTGTGAACACGTGAAATATAATAAAAAAATATTGCGTTTCACAAGTTGGGACGGATGAATAGTGACGTTAGTTTATTGCTAACATTTATTTAACACGACGTGCGACATGTTAGCTTGAATTGTTTCTATCGTGGGATGACATATTGTTATCGGACATTCTTATTATACACACACACACACGAGCCTGCAGGCAAGGAGCAGGGCACAGACACACCCACAGTCGTTACCTTTCCCTGTAGACACTCGATCAAGTGACCGACCGTCATCCTGGACGGGATGGCGTGAGGGTTGATGATGATGTCAGGAGTGATTCCCTCACAGGTGAAGGGCATGTCCTACACACACGCACACACACACACACGTTGGCTGAGTTCTGTCAGTATTTCCTCTCTTATTAAAGCCGCTCTCACCTCCTGTCTGTACTGAATCCCACACGTTCCTTTCTGTCCGTGACGACTCGCAAACTTGTCTCCGATCTGAGGAATACGAACCGAACGGACCTGAGGACAGACAGACAGACAGTCAGTTAGTGCAGAACATAAACACACAGCTCACAGCCATCCAAGTAGAAGAACCTTGGAGATCGCCTCCTCTTTGGCTGTGTCTGAATATTCCCTCCTATCTCCTATCTCCTTTCATATCCACTGTTCTTTAACCTCCGGAAGGGTTTAAGTGGCGACCATGATAAGGAGCGTTCTAATTCTCTAAAAGCTAAGGAAAGGAGGCTCAATGCTTCCTTTATAACCTCCTTTAGCCTAGGAAACACTGATACATCCTTTACCAAAGGAGACCACATAATGATGACCCACAATTCATTGCGTCAACAACATTTAAAGGGACACACACCTGAGCGCTGACGGAAACTCACAGTGACCAACAAGAGACGGAGATCATGTAAGTTACCAATGCAATAATATGCTTTGAACCATTTTAAATAATCTAAAACCCATATATTATGATATGTTAGACATAGGCAGACGTCACTAACCTTCAGATTATTACATCACCTAGTGGAAGTGCGTCTGATTGTAAAAACAAACGTGATAACCTTTCCCTAACCCCTTTATGAAGTCTCCTAATATCTTTCCTTAACCCCATGACTTCATCCATGGGGTTAAGTAAAAGTGTATAGGAAAGGAGATTGGCTTCGTCAGAATAGTCCGTCCTAAGTCTAAAAAAAAAAATTAAAACATTTTTTTAAAACTACAGATTTAAAAACTACAATTTAAAAAAAAGAATGTGGAAAACACAAATTTTGGGAAAAATAATATGTATTTTACAGAGGTCTAATAGTTTTATCAGAATCAACTTTAATGGCCATGTAATATACTGTATGTTATACACATGAGGAATTTGACTTAGTGAATTGTGTTCTCTCTAACAATGTAAACATTAAATAATAACAATCAACTAGAAAAAATATAAACAGTAGTTAAAGACTAATATGTGCAAAACTAAAAAAGGAAAAACTAATTTTTCTTTTATGATTTTTTTGTTTATTATGAATTAAAATAAATCCTGTCTGTACCATATTGAACTGCATCTTCGTTTTAAGTTGGATTTATTAGTATAAAATCATCCTTCACAGGGAAATAGAGGTAATGTTTGGACACCAGATTTGGGCTTTTAAATTCTTCTTATGGTTTTCAATCGCATCATGAATCTCATGGAACCAAATTGCATTGTATAAAATCATATCGTTGTCCAATGGAAACGACCTTTAATAAATCATGGCCCATAAAGTCTCATGTTTTTATGTTTTCAGTAAGAAAACAGAATGTGTTTGATGTTTTTATTAAAGTGCAGTAACTGGTTTTCTCCTGCGGGGGTCAGCAGTGTTCCATAATAACAACGCTGAGAGAAACTCACCCTGATTTTGCAGAACTTGTATCCCTCCTGGTTGAGCGTCACCATCACCTGGTCCACAATGCCGGTCTCGCTGGTCCTCAGGAAGGTACTGCAGTCCCTCTTGGTGTAGCGGCGGTTGGTGCTGTCCAGCTCGTCCTCGTTCTCCGGCAGCGTCACCGTTTTCCCGATGATCACGTCCTCCCCAGACACGCGCACGCCCGGAGCGATCAGCCCGTCATCGTCCAGTTTGTCGTAGATGGCGTGTCTCATACCTGGGAATTAGATCCGTATCCTGTCAGTCACATGTCTCTAGCCCTGCCCCTCAGACAGGAAGGTCATGTGATCAGCTCTCACCCTGACACGTTTCCCGTGTTGGTTTTTCAAAGATTTCCTCTTGATCGAAGCCTTTCTTCGACTCTTGTTCTTTGTAGGACCGATAGAACACAGACCTGCGGGACAAAGGAGCCTGTTACCATGGTAACCAGCTGATCCGAGAGCAGCCTGTCACCGTGGCAATCAGCTGACCCCAGAAGAGACTGTTACCGTGGCTACCAGCTGATACTAGAGCAGCCTATCACCGTGGAAACCAGCTGATCCCAGGAGAGCCCTTTACCGTGGCAACCAACTGACCCCAGGGGAGTCTGCCACCATGACAACCAGCTGACCAAGAGCAGCAGCCTGTCACCGTGGCAACCAGCTGACACCAGCGCAGCATGTCACCACTGGAACCAGTTGATCCCAGGGGAGCCTGTTACCGTGGGAACCAGCTGACAAAGCTCACCTGAAGAAGCCTCTGTCCACAGCAGATCTGTTCATGATGACTGAGTCCTCCTGGTTGTATCCAGTGTAGGAGGCGATGGCCACGATAGAGTTGATACCTGAGAGAGATCATCACAGTGCGTGCACACACGCACACGCACACGCACACACACACACACACACACACACACACACACACACACACACACACACACGATGATGTTTGAATGGGTTTGGTCCAGAATCATCAGTGAAAAGGTGGTGGCTGAACTAATTCAGGTTTACCAGATGTGGTCCAGTTCATGGGAATGATAAATGTGTATTACCTGCGGGCAGCTCCCTGAAGCGGAGGTACTCCATGGAGCGAGTAGTAACCAGAGGTTTCTGAGGATAATATAAGACGTGAGCCAACGTGTCCATACGAACATGGAAGTTAGTGATGTAGACGCCCATCGCCTGTTTGCCCATGGCCGACTGGTACGTGTTCCTGGGAGACTGAACACGCACACGCACACACACACAGTTTAATCAAACTCAGAGAGACACACAACGTCCTTCTTATCATCTTAGTGTAAGTTATCGTCTGTTAATATTTGTATCTTTAAACAAAGGTTTTTTTTCTCACAGAATCTGAACTAATGATGGATCCAACAGTGTGTGCAGTTGTTGTGTAGTTGTGTACCTGGTTGTGGTCAGGGAAAGGGATGATGGATGCGCACACTCCCAGGATCATGGACGGGTGGATTTCACAGTGTGTGTAGGTGGAGCAGTAGGCCACACCCTTCTCCTGGAGGTCATCAGGGGTCATGGCCAACATGACAGTTTCTTCTTCTAACGTGTCAATGTATTCCACAACACCGCTAGCAACCAGGTCCTGCCAGCTGAGGACGGACACGCACACGCACACACACACACAGTGTAACACACTGTTTCCCGTCTGACTCCCTGTCCCTCCCCCCGTCCCTCCCACCTGTAGTTGTTGTACTCTCTCTCCTTCAGCTGGTCGATGTGACGTCTCTTCAGCAGAAGCTTCTGTTTCTCTACAATCAGCAGTGGTCGGCAGATGCGTCCGGCGTCCGTGTAGATACGGATCTCACGCTCTCGAATGTCTCTGATCATGGAGACCTGGAACCATCAGAACCAGTAGAACAGGGACGTCAAACTCATTTTAGTTCAAGGGCCAAATACAAAAACAAGCAATTTCAACATTATTCTGCCCTATAAATATACGTAAAGTAATGGAAATTACAGACAATATCTAATATTGAAATTTCCTTCAGTTTGTAACCAAATCTTTATTCAATTTGGAATAATTTGTAGATTAATTGTAATAAAATTGCAGGATTTTAAAAAGGATAAAGATTTATTTTTCAACAAATGACTGCCATCATGTATAAAAGTATGGGGAAAAGTGTGCGCTGACAGTTGACAACGAAAACACACAAAATGAGAGAAAAAATATGCTAAATAACACCAAAAACAACAAAAATACACAAGGAGAAAAATATGTTAGATAAAACACAAAAAATGACGCGACGACAACAGAAACACATCAAATGAGAAGAAAAACCCCACAAAATTCCTAGGCAAATATTGTGTATATTTATTGAATGTATGTATTTGGAATGGGCCGAGATATCTACAACTCAATTACTTGGTAGTTTTACACAATGATTCATGTTTTCTGTAATTTTGACTTTATCCTGCAGGCCAAATTGGATGCTCCAAAGGGCCGGATTTGGCCCCCGGGCCTTGAGTTTGACAAATGTGCAGAAGAAGATCTGGTTTCCTGGTTCCTTGTACCTCAGACACGATGATGTCCATCTGTCGACGCAGCTTCCTCAGCGTGTTCATCAGCTGCTCAGGATCTTTGTGGATTCCCACCCAGCAGCCGTTCACAAAGATCTTAGTGGCACTGAAGGAGTTACACACACACACACACACACACACACACACACACACACACACACACACACACACACACACACACACACACACACACACACACACACACACACACACACACACACACACACACACACACACACACACACACACACACACACACACACACACACAGTTACACTTAGTTACACTTACTTTGACACTCAGACATTAACACTGACTCTGCAATGGCAGCTGGTGAGATCTCCTCCAGGTTCTCCATGCTCCATTCCTCCAAAAACTCCAGGATGGGAGAGGGCTGAGAGCCCACAGAGATGTAGGCCATCAGAGCCAAGTTCTTTACCAGCCCCACGGCGTGACCCTGAAACACACACACACACACACACACACACACATGTAAACCAGTGCTCACCTCTCATTGGGCCAGAGGACGCAGAGTTGGACGTGTTCGGACAAGGACCAAGAAACATGGGACATGGAATGATTCTAAAGTCCTTTCACTGGTTGTAGGTGTCTCAGTAGATCCACTGGTTTACTTTGATCTAATGATCTCCATAGAGCCTGAGCTTCTCTACAGAACTCTGATTCAGCAGCACACTGCTCCTCTGTGGAGCAGCCCACAGAGAACCCATAGGGAACTTTGAGATAATTCTGAGAGAACCCACAAAGAACTAGGGATGCACCGAAAAGAAAATGATTTATGCACTATTTTTTTAATAGTACATAAATCGCCTAGAATAAATTTTTTAGACATATTTTATTGAATATTCTGACGTTTTTAAAATATTCCAGTATCCTTTGCTTTTCATATAAAGCACAACGTTTTTCATTTATATTAACCCTTCAAATAAAACAAAACATGCATTCCAAATGAACCCATATGAACTTTTTAAAAAACATTAGAGAACCCTTTGGAGAATCTATAGAACTCTTGAGAAACCCTTAGAAAACCCATAGGGAACTTTTAGAGATCTCTTAGAAAACTAAAAGGGAACCTTTACAGAACATTGGAGTCTTTAGAAAACCCTTAAGAGAATATCTAGAGAATCTCTAAAAAAGTTTTGGGGAACCTTTAAAGAACCCACAGGGAACTTTTAGAGAACTCTTGGAAAACCCTTTGAGAACCCTTTGGAGAATCTATAAAGAATTCTTGGGGAACCCTTAGAGAACCCATAGGGAAATGTTAAAGATCTCTTATAGAACTGATAGGGAACCTTTACAGAACCCATACGGAACATTTACAAAACATTGGAGTCTTTAGAAAACCCTGAAGAGAATGTCTATAGAATCTCTAGAAAAGTTTTGGGGAACCCTTAGAAAACCCACAGGGAACTTTTAGCGAACTCTTGGAAAACCCTTAGAGAACCCCGGAGAACCCTAAGAAAACCCTTGGAGTCTTGAGAAAACTCTTTGCGAAATCTTAGAGAACTCATAGGATAAATTTAAAGTACCCTTAGGTAACCTCTAGAGAACCTTGGAAAACCCTAAGAGAACCTTTAGTGAACCCTTCAAAAACCTTGGAGTCTTTAGAGAACCCATAGAGAACACTTGTGGAAATCTTTTGGGACCTTAGAGAACCTCTGGGATCATAAAGACCTCCTCCTTCACCCTGGCTTCCCTCTCTAAAAACTACTGTTAGAACATGTTGACTCTGATCACTTTGAGGTTCCACTTGTCATGTTTAACGTGTTGGTTCTCAACATGTTCTGTGGGTCTAGAACATACCTCAGGCGTCTCAGCAGGACAAACCATCCCCCACAGCGTGTTGTGCAGCTGACGAGGTTTGGCCAATTTCCCATCTCTGCCAATGGGGGAGTTGACTCTCCTCAGGTGAGACAGGGTGGAGGCGAAGGTGAGACGGTTCAACACCTGAGAGAACAAATCAGCAGTCAGCAGAACCAGGACCACTGACCCACATTCATAGCAAGAGGCTCACCTGGGACACCCCCGCTCGGGCCTGGTGGGCCTTCTTCACGTCGCCCCAGTTCCCAGTGGCCAGAGAGTATTTCAGGCCGTCTGAGATGATTCTGGTTTTGATGGCCAGCTCCAGGTTGAAGTCTTTCCCTCTGTCGATGAACTTCTGAGCGTAGAGTCGGATCTCCTTCAGGAGGTTCTTAAACATGCTGAACACACACACACACACACACACACGCACACACACAGACAGACAGACAGACACACACTGAACTCAGTCTGACCCTTCAAAGTGTAAATCACATTACTTTTTATCACCGTTTTATCCAAAGAACAAATGCTGTTATAATAGAACGATGCTCAGTTTGTCCATAATCCTTTAAACATAGACATACATCAGACAGATGTGTTACTGGCATCTCACCCTCTGAACAGAAAGGCCAGCAGTGGTCCAGCCAGGTCCAGCCTCTTGTTTCCATAGTGATCTCTGTCATCCAGCTCACGTCTGCCCAGAGCGGCCAGTAGCAGCCTGTGGACCATGTACCTGAGAGGACAGACACAGACAGACTCATTATATAGGGTGACCATATTTTTGACACTTGGGCTGACTTCTCCATACTCAAATTACTCGACGTTTTCTTGAATCTACCTTGTAACGGCAAAATACAATTTAGTCGATAAATAAGATGATATTGTCCATAAAATTTTAAAAATTATTTGTCTCTTTATAACAAAGACGTAAAACTCAAGTCAATCACCTTTTTTATACATTATAACAATCTGTCCTTGAAAAATCTCATACAACCTTTCCTAAAATCTCTCAATCATTGAAACAAAGAGAAACATCAAATCCTAGAAATTAAAATTGTAACAAAAAAAACCTCAAGGCTAACAGAACATTAAATAATCATTAAATATACACTTCAATAAATAACCTTTTCAATTTAATTAACCGCTATTTGGTCTTTTGATCTCCCACTCTCTCTTTCTCTTTTTCTCATGTGATGATTTTGTCAAGACAAAGCGGCAACTTTAATGATTCCTTCACATGTGAGTAAATATTGGCTTTAAAGAGCAACTCCTTACCTTTCAGAAACTGCGAATATTAGCAGTTACGGTACGTTAAATTAACGTGTAAACTGAGATGCGTTCAGGGTCCCTGGGAAACCCGGACAATTTCAATGATTTGTAAAATATCCCCGGGCAGCCTGGACAAGACGTGAAGAAAGGACATGACCGGGTAAAACTGAACCTATGGTCACCCTACATTATAACAACACAAAGCAGCAGCCTGTGGACCACGTACCATGTGACTGTCCCAGGTGTGTGACTCACCCTAAGAAGTACGCCTTCTTGGTCTCACAGAAGTCGCTGACTCCCACGTGTGGCAGCATTTCCTTCTGCAGCACTTCTTTGGCGTACTTGATTCTGCGTTCTTTTGTGACCCCGGGTTTGGCTCCTCTGGATCCGATGAAGTTCAGAGCCACGTTCTGCTCCTGGATCACGAAGGCTTCGTCCAACGACGGCTTCACCTGAACACATCGAGTCAAATCAGGGGTGGGCGGGGCTTAGACATGAGCTAAAAGCTGGAAGTGGAACCAACCATCTCCATCATCTCGGGATCATCAAAGTCGTAGATGATGTGTTCCAGGATGTCTCTGTCCGACACGAAGCCCAACGCACGAAACACGATGATGATGGGAACCTCCTGTCGGATGTAGGGTAGGGTGGAGACGATCCTCTGACCAATCGCACTCTTCTTCACTCCCTGGAACACAAATAAGTTTATGTAAATAATATCCACTGTTATCCAGGAAGCATTGGTACAGTATGATCAGCTGTACTCACTTGTCCTCCTCGGGCCATCATGCTGACCCAGATGGTGCTGGTGGGTCTGGAGGAGTTCTCCAAACAGGAGCGACACTCGGCCGTGTACGCGTACTTAGAATCCTTCTTAGCAAACACGTACACCGTGTTGGTGGCCATCTTCTCCTGAGCAATCAGCACCTACACACACAGACACATTTTATATATACAGCATATCCTTATCTTTCATGTTTCAAAGCAGTGACCCTGCAGAGGGAGTACAGTTGGTCCACAGTTCACGACCAGGACCAAGATCCTCATTGTTCCTCCTGGATCTGAGGTCTGACTATCAGACGGACCCTCCTCTCCAGTAGCCCCGAATAGACCTCACCAGGACGTTTGGCCCAATATAATCCATTTCATTGTTTCCCAAATTCCTTGTTTTCCGCATAATTTTTTAAAATTCTGATTTTTTTTAGAAATATGTATAAATTTTTTCAGAAAATAATAGTTTTTAACTCTTGTGAGGAAACAAAATAAACAATAATCAAAAAATAAAACTATAATGAAACAAAAACGTATGTCAAAAATAAAATAATTAAAAATAATGTTTAAGCTCCAATTAAAAGTTATAAATAAGTTGAATGGATTATTCTGACTGCTGCTTTTTAATGATGTATATAATGTGATATAATCAATGATTTAAAAAATCTAAGCAGGTTTATTGATTAAGTGTTGATCAACTTAATTTAAATGATCCTGATGACATCATTTCAGTTTATTTGTGGGAACATGAGGAAGTCTTAAGGAACCAATGTGTGTGAGGCCCACCTTCTCAGAACCGTTGATGATGAAGTATCCTCCGGGGTCCAGCGGACACTCGTTGAGCTCACACAGGTCTCTGTCCGTCAGCCCACTCAGCAGGCAGTAGGTGGAGCGGAGCATGATGGGTATTTTACCGATGAAGGTCTTCTGGTGCTGAGTCTGCAGCTGGTCCTCGCCCTCTTTGATGATGGTCTTGGTAATGTCCACGTACAGCGGCGCTGAGTATCTGGACGCCATTTAAACCAGTTTAATGCAGGTTAAAGGGACCAGTTCAGGTGACAACAATAATTCAGAAGAGGTTCTAAACCAGTCTGAAATCCAAAAACTATATTTAATGAGCACAGAGAATAAAACTGCAACGTCCTACAAAAAGATACATTTTTAAACTACACCATAACATTCTGATAACATCTATAATGAGTTAATTAATACTGATAACATCCAACTAGGGCTGGGTGGAATATCGGTTCATACCAAATACTGGTATATATTTTTGTTAGGATATTCATTTTTAATATACCAACATACCGGTGTATTTGATTACACAACTTTCAGAACGCTACGCTGCGCCGCGTTTCAGACCAAAAACCTTTCAACGTTGCACTTCTAAATATGAAGGTAAACAGTCGTGCTCTGGTGTTAGTTATGGTGTAAATCATAGGTTTAAATAGATCAGAAAGACACAATTAAAAGCTCTGAAGCTGCATGTGAGCATGTGTCGACGTGCGCATGCCTCTGCTACAGGAGAATAACACTCACGGACACAGAGGCACAGTTAGCTTAGCATGTCGGCAGTAATACACAAAAAGAGAGCCACAGATCGCAATTTGTAATTCCTACAACACAGAAATAATTCCTGGTGGAGCTGTAAACAAAACACTACTTTATTCACCATAAGAAACCACCACACCACTGAGTATGCAGCATTTAAAGCTAGAAATCAAGCTAATGCTAAAGCTAAGCTAGCAGGGCAAAGAGCCATTGGGCTACTATTGCAAACTTGTATTAATACTAGTGTGGAATTATTCTACAATATTCACTCATCATGACAGTAAAATAGAACATCCTAAGTTAATCTACTGCAGTCATTCTTCTCTCAACCAGTAGAAAATGCTGTGAACCTATGATTATACATGAAAAAAAAAAAAATGTCATATACCGTGATGTACATTTTTGGTCATACGCCCAGCTCTACATCTAACATTTGCATTTATTTTAATCAATTGTCAAATATTCCTCCATTTAGGTTTAAAATGTCTATAACCCATTGGTTGATAATAAAATGGTCAGTTTTTCTGACTAATATCACTTATATATATATATATAGGATATATATGTAGGATTCCTACTGAGATTTGATTGATATCGGGCAATATCGTTGTGTGTGTGTGTGGGACGTACGTGAGGTTCCTGAGGCGAGCCTCGTTGGGCATCATGGGTGAGGGTGCTCCGTCTCTCTCCCAGTGGGTGGGCTTGGACAGGTAGATCTGCTCAAACTTCAACAGGTAACGAGGCTGTAACACACATGGTCATGATGGTGATGCAACAGACATGGTCATCATGTAGGGCTGAACGATTTTGGAAAATAATCGAATTGCGAATTTTTTCCCCTCAATATTGTGATTTTATGTGCGATAATTTTTTCAAGGTCCTCTTCTCGTGTATTTTTAAAAAATCAATATATCAATATGTGTTCTGATAAACAATATCAGATGTATGATACATAAATTGGTCTTTCTTATAGGTGAGGCTTATGTTAAGATAAAGTCAAAAGAATCATGAATTATAATTGAAGACAGTTTATTTAATTACTTTAATTACAGTTGTAAACTTAAATACTTTGACTTGCAGCCTTGTAAACATTCACCACAGCAACGTAACAAACATAATTAAAAACTGAAGTGCAGGAAAAATAAGGAGAACAAATATGTCCTTAAAAAATTAAAGTCCCAATAAACACAAAATAAACAACTGTATGTTATTTTAAACCTTAAGAAGGAAACCAACCTTTGTTGAACACAAATAAAAACATTATATTCACTCAATAACAGCAGCACACAACAATAAATTATTGATCACATCACAGTTAAATTATTTCCTCTGCATTTCACCCGTATCCACTCCACAGACACTGCTGCGCCCAAGGTGGGGTTTAGGTTCTGAGCGATGAACTGCTGTTGTGCTACAGGTTAAAACAGCGTTTTATCATATTGAGATAATATCACAAATGCTAATAATCGTTCAGCCATATCACGATGTCACTCACCGGCTCCTCCACCTCCCCTGAGGTGTGCTGAGCCTCTGCCTGCAGGTCGATGGGCGGAGCATCTTCTACGATCCTCTGAACCGACATCTGGATGAACTCATCAAACGAGTCCAGCTGCTGACGCACCAGACCCTTCTCATCAAAATAAGAGCTGAGGAGGAGACAAGCGCCTTTCAAAGTAAAGTTCAGATGGAAAGTGCAGAGAGTGTGTGTGTGTGTGTGTGTACCTGATGACAATCCAACACGCTTCCTGCCATAGATCAGGAGTGATCTCATCGTCGTCTTCATCGTACTGTGGGTCTGAGTTAATATCATCATTACAATCAATAAATCATTCATATGATCACTAATATCGTCATTATCAATATTATCATTATTAATAAATCACTCAGGCTTAATCCACAACAGTGTATCTTCAATAGTAATTATTTATACTAAATACAATGAATGTCATATCCTACAATAACTAATCCACCATTAGGGCTGGGCAATATTGACCAAAACTCATATCTAGATAGTTTTTCGCAAAATGGTAATAAACGATATAAATCTCAATATTTTTTAATTCAAATAAAGTCAGACCAGAAAAAAAAAAAAAATGCCACACAGGCTCATTTATTAACAAAAAGCTGCACAATATGTTTCACTTTAGTTGTTTTCCTCTAAGGGACAGCACGTGTGAGTGAGTTCTGTAGTGTGGCTTGTTTAGGAGAAGGTCTGGGTTTGAACACACTCAGTAATCCATCTACAGTAACTGTGCTTTTCATGCTGTTCCAGGAAGTAACAAAAGCAGCAAAAAAAGTATTTTTTTGTTCAAAAATAAAATATATATATATATATAAATATAGGTGTTATTGTTATTTTCTAAATCAACAAAATAGAAATCTCGATACATTGCCCAGCACTATCCAGCATAGAAACTCATCACCGCAATGTTCATATTTTACTATTAAATTAAATATACAGTGAACAATATACCATAGTTCTATTTATATATATTTATTTTCATACACATATCTGCACTCTCACTGTAAATACTTGTTGTTTTTCTATCTTTAAAATTTTTATATTCTACATTGTCGTGTTTTTGTGTTTGTAAATGTTTCAGGCAGATAACAGTAATTTACATATATTTATATTAACACAAAAGTAAATATTAATACTCGTAAAATACCCTATAACATGAATATTTAACATACCTTTTATTATATGTATTACATACCAATTATTATATGCTAATCTAAAGCTATATATCGTAGTTCTGTCCCTGGGTCATATAATATAATATCATATTAAAAAGATGTGCATTTTAATCCGCTTTGTTTTATGACTTTTACTTTAATTTATCCTTTAACTGTTCCGTAATTTAACCCGTGATAGTGACACCAATTATTTACAGTATTTTATCATCACAAACACGCACACAAAGCAGTTAGCATTAGCCGCAGTTAGCCGGTTGCAGTTTGAATGGCTAGCATTAGCAGTTAGATATGTTTGTGCAGCAGTGTGTGTGTGTGAGTTAGGGGTTCGTATATGTGTGTTTATGTGTGTGTGGTCCAGGTGAGCTCACCTTCGTCCTGTTCGTACATCTTTAAACCGCTACACTCACAAAGTCCGCGCTCTATGAGCACTGAACACTCTCGGCTGTTACTGTTCAGATGCTCGGAGTGGCGCCTCCTGCTGGAACGGAGCGGAGAGACCGATGTGACGTCACAAATCAGGCACCGCCCCCTGGTTCACTTTGCTCATTAGCGCCCCTCAGCAAACAGGAGGAGTCACTGCATCGTCACCACCGCAGGCGGAAGAACAAGGCGTAGATTTGACTTTATTATTAAAAACTATATAAAAATAAACAAAAAAATACATGATAATAATATTTAATTTCAATAAAAAACCTTTTCAATGAAAAAACAAGTTTACTTCAATCAAAAAAAACTTTTAATATAA